>NC_064875.1:49144541-49169541 GCF_943734745.1 Anopheles darlingi
ACAAGTTCATTCATAAGAGCTCAAAAAGACTGCTAAGTTTTTTTCAGCTGTAGTACAGCAGTCTCGTTTGCAAGACAGACACTCGGAATAGGGCCCTATGTCTCTTCCGTCAACAAAAAGTATCCCGGACACGTAGAGCTCCCTGAACGAGAATCTAACGAGCGAACAAGACAGACAGGAACGTGTGCAACTTCTTCGCCACCCAGCGAAAAGTCAACAAAACGTTCCTCCCCAAAATCGAAATTCCTTGAAAAACAAAATCTACCCCTTCACCATCTCTCGGGCGGGGTGCAGCAATGCTAATTGCATTATCAACGACTTCCAACCGTTGCCGTGCCGATCGATCGATCGATCCGTCGATGGTGTTCCAAATTCCCGGAGTAGAAAGGGAACCGCACCGAAAATCCTTTTTCTTTCGGGGTCCTTTTTTCCTCCCCCTACTGAGGACACCGTAAACGCAATTAGATTGAATAATTTGAAAATTTTCATCACCACATCGATGCACCACCTCGGCATCCCCATTACTTTCTTTTCCCTGCTACCCCAACGATGAGGAGGAGTTAAGTTTGTTTCCTTTCGCAACGACGCGCCAAGACATCCCTCCCCTACACTTGTCGGTGTGTGTGTGTGTCTGCCCTTGTCGATTGAAAGAGGATGAACTTTTTGGACGCCTGAATTAATTATGGAACTTTTTTCTCTCTCTTTCTCTCTTGCACCCCATCCCTTCGGTGTGTGTGTGTGCTGGTGTTCCGTGGCACCAAATCCGGTGGCAAGACAACCTCCCCCCCCCCCTCCCCCCAACCCCCCAGAATCCCTCTGAATTCGATTGGTTTTTGGCGACGACATAGCAGCACCACCGCCACAAACATTCGAGTTGTTCCGAGATTTTCGGGGGAAAGGACATCAAGCTCGTAACCATTTGCTCTGCCCCTTCACCCCCTCTCTCTCTCACACACACACACACCCTGGTTCCTGGTGTTGGGCCACGTCTCGGTGTATGAATTTTGGCATCGTTTTCATCTAATTACACTCGGTTCGACCAATTTGTGCGCTTTGGGGACGATATTGTGTTTGTGTCTCGATATATTCATGCAGCATTCGATCAGCTGAAGGGGGTGGAGGGCATTTGGGTGGTGTGGTGGCCACCACCGAAAGCCCTGAAAGTTAGTTGTATCGTCCTCGATCCCGGCGATTGCTTGCATGGTCCAAAGTCCAAAGGGGTCAGTCACGAATGGAGTTTCAGAGGAGAGGTTTTGGTTTTTGGTGGTGGTCAGTGTCCGATTCCGAAACCGATTCCAATCGTGCAAGAACGTGCCTAATAGCGAGCTCTGGGTACGGTTTGTTCACCTTTCGGTCGGTTGGTCAGTCGGTCGGACAGCAACCAACATTGGAGCCGGGGGTCGGTCCCTCTTTGGGGAATGCTTTTTCGAATCGAATCTCGATCTCGAGCTCGAGCTGATTCATGGATGACCGAAAGGTTTAACGATGCCACCGGCCACACTCCACCTCCACCTGACCAATCAATGGCCATGAGGAGGGCTGTGAAGTTGCGGCTGAAGGGAAATGAAATAAAATGGCATCTTGATTGCGTTAAGCGCTTGGGACATTTTGTCGATAATTACCACCACTACACTGAATGGGAGAGAGGTGGAGAACCATATACACGGTATGCTGGCTGGGTGACTAATCAAGCAGCAGCAGCAGCAGCAGATGGAGGTGAAGGTGAGCACGCACGCCACGCTGGAAGTCTGGAAATTACTAACCAAATTGATAAGAAGTATCGAGTATCGCTCGACCAACTGGCCAAGAAACTCATAAAACTGAACTCTGGAATGGACTTGACGAAGAGGAAGGAAGGAAGGGAAGGAAAAGGAAAGGGGGTTTGGTTTCTCGAAATCAATTTAATGCATGCGATACTGCGAAGCGCGCGCAAGAGAGATGGAAGTGCCTAGGAGAGGGGTTGAGGAAGGCTACTTTTATGGAACCGAAGAAACTTACTTTCTCCTCCGTCTCACCGGACTTGGGGCCATTCTTCTTCTGCCGCCGGACCAGACCAGTCCAAGGCCCCTGCGTAGTCATTTGGCAGGACCGGACCGACTTTGTACCCGAGAACTGACTGCCGGTCGTTTTGCTTCATTCGGTACAAGAAGTTCTGCAGCAGACTCCGCACTTGGCACTGCTGGACTTGTGCTGGATGGAGCTTTATTGTGTTGCAACTTGCTGCTGCCGCTGCTGCTGCTGCTGCGTTTGCTGATGCGGTTCACATCATTCAGGTCGGTCTGGTGCTGCTGCTGTTGCCGGAGAACGAAAAAGTTTCCACGGAGGTTGGTCATTCTTTAACGGTCCCGCTCGTACTCCCCGTGTCCAAGCACCTCGTCGTCGTGTCCGGTTTCGAGCGAGCTTAAAAAGCTGACTCAAGCACAGGGAGAGTGAAGCGAAGAGAATTAAAATCCCACATTGTGATGAATTTTTTACGAGTTCTTCCTCCGACTCCGACTCGCCAGCTGTAATTGCTTTCTTTTCCGATGGACCAAGACCGAGGGTCTGGCCTGGTCCGGGAGGGGTAAATTGATGGTCCTGAGCTTGTCACCGGTGGTCTGCTGCCTTTGCACCAGAGACGGTTAGGTGCGGTGAGGCTGTCCGCAAAAACCACTATCACTTACCCACGAGACAGAGAGAGAGAGAGAGAGAGAGAGAGAGAGAGAGAGAGAGAGAGAGCGATAAAGAGAGAGCTTGCCAGATGGAGTGCAATGTAGCGTCGCTGGTGGTGAAATGGAACGGAAATTGAATGTTACAGAGTCATCAAAAAGTGTACAAAGCAAGGATTTTAAAGCCATAGCCAGCCGGAGTGAGCAGCACCAACACAACAGTGACGCTCAAATGACCGCCGACCACGGCGACAACGATGACGACGAAATGGTTTGGCGACGACCTTTGGGCGAGCTTGGAGATGGCGCCGCGGCCATGATGATGCTGATGCGTCCGGCAAATTGGCAGAACAGAAAATTAGGTGTTATCCATTCGTTAGCAGCAGCAGCAGCAGCAGCATCCGAAGACTGACCTGTAGCAGACTTCTGAGGTCCCGGAGCGGTGGTCTATGTGTGTGTATGTGAATCCTTCGTCGTCGTCGTCGTCGTCGTCGGTGTGGTTTACTGCCTTTAAGCTGCTTTCACATCGAGCGCGTTTTTAAAAACGCCAAAGTTGGCGTTTTTTGACGCAAAAGCTTAATTTATTGTTCACACCTAGGTTGCGCGAAGGTCGATTTAAAATACACGAAAAATAGCACCATATCACTACCGCCACCTTATCAAATCATGATAAATAGTTTAATCTTCGCTCAAAACAGTTATTACCCGGATTTCAACACATTCCTGCCAAAACAAATTGCAAAACCAAAGGGCAACGCTGGCTTGCTTGCGTAGCCTGCTACAGTCGGCTCAGAACCTGCCACAATCTGTAGATTTTTACAGATCCGAAAAAAAAACGCCAACTTTTAAGCTCTTCAAAAGCTCCAAAAAATAGCTTTCGGTGCGTTACGTGAACACTTCCATATATTTTGATGTGATACAACCGTGTTTTCTGCGTCAAAAAACCTGCTGCGTCTATTACTGGCGTTTAAACGCGCTCGATGTGAAAGCAGCTTTAATACCAAAGCATACCCTCCTTTTCCTTCTTCTTCTCCGTTCGTTTACCTTTACCGACCGGCTCTTTACGGCCAATTTGATGATGGTGGCACGCGGTGTTATCGTCACCACACACCACCACTAGCACCACCACTAGCACCTCCTGCCACCTGATAATTCAATTTCGGGGTGATGCTGTGGCTTCAGCGCCAGTAACCTCGCCCCTAACCTGGTATATCGCGCGCTCTGGACGCTGATTGTGCACGGTGTCGTCGTCGTCGTGGTCGTCGTCGTCGTCGTCGTGGCGTCTTTGGTCTTCCACTCGCCTCACCTCGCTTCCTCGTGTATGCGTGCGCGTGGCAGGAGAGCGGAGAGCGCAGGAGATGAAGGATAAAGTTTATTGGACTTTGTGTCACTTACTACTGAGCGACCATACAGGGTAGGAGACGACCGCGACCAGGGTGAAGCGACGGAGGGCGACCAGCTCGAGATGCAATGTTCCGTCGCTAGACCTGGACCTGGGCCTTGGTACTGCGCACTGTTGTTTGCCATTGACAAGCACACACCGAAACAGCAGCAGCAGCAGCAGCAGTAGAAGGAAGCGTTAGAACATGGAGTAGAAGAAGGAGTGCCGGAGCCCGGGAGGGGAGTCGTACAACAACTGGACCAATTTGTTCCCGATGTCCTCGTTGACCGTGCTTGAGGCGGCTACAGAGACACACGGACAAGCTACTTATGGACATGGATTGGCCCGAGGGCCCCTACATCGTGATGTGTCTTTGATTTTCGGATTCTACCTCCCCCGTGTCTGCGATGGACACGGAACGGCCGGCAAAGTGCTACTACGCCGCGCTAGTGCGATAAATCAAGCCAATTGGTCACCAATCAGCCGGAGGATTGAACGGATATTTTCTCGGCTAGCAGTAGATCGGAGGCTTATTGCTCCCCTTTGACCTTGTCCTTGTGGTAGACTCATGTTACTACTAATCGATTACAACAATCGCATTTGTGGCGCATTGGGCGTCACTAAAATGGTTAACTAAAAACACTTTATAGAGCTGCGAACTATAGAATAGTCTTTCCGATACACGAATGCAACTTTACCGCTAAGAACCGTGCAAATGAGATTCGTGAAATGAGAGTGCCTAAAACATGTAATAATGTTAAAAATTTGTCCACAAACACAGTGGAATACATTATGTACGAGCCACTAAACCAATAGCTTGGTTTTTGTTACCTCACCGTCGCGACACAAAGGAGAGTTAGTGCCAAGGCACCAAGAAACAACTGCCTTAATCGACTTTTTTGGAATGATGATTCAAACCACCGAATTCATCATTCCCATAAGTAGATTTTTCTCGCAAATTAAGACATTTGTCACAAGATCTGACGAGAATCCCTTATGGGATTCTAGATCGAAATTCGTTCTGAAATTTTCCTCCCAGCATGTCCTGTTTGATAAGTCTAAAATAAGTGTCTTATAGGAGCGAAATAGACTCGATAAAATAACAAAAAAAAAAAGAAATCATATTTGCAAATATCAACTACCAATGGGTGTGTTATTAACGTTTTTGGCATTTTTTGACAATTGCAATATAGCAATGCCTTGCATTCGTGTAGCAACGCATCAAACTAAACATTACAAGCCATCCACTGACGGTTTACACCAAACCAATGACAGTTATCCGTAAACCGAAAGTCGTTTTCGTGCATTCCATGAATACTAAACGCAGCGCTAGGCACGCATATGTTGCATCTGTCTCTGGTTAACAATGCAGCCCGAGTAGTGGTCACCTCCACCCTTCCGGAATCCCTCCGCGGGCGCACGTCCGCACGCGTTCGCAACAGTCTTCCCGCGTGATTTTCAATTAGTTTTTGCTCATTCCGGGTGCGTTTTTCACGCCAAAACGCCAATCAAAACCCCATCAGCATATTTTCCACGATCATCTTCATGCTCACTAACCACCACCAACCATAAGCTCTCTCGTGTTTGCGGTAGCAAAAAGTATGTCAAACACGCGAACGCAAAGCCATGCTGAGGGAAAAGCTTTTCCACGCTCCTCCTCCTTCTCCTCGGATAGTTGTTGTTTTCTGCGAAAGCGATTTGTTGCTTCTCCGAACCGCCATTCTTGGTGAGCACCAACACCAACTGGCGGCACTGGAGAAGAGAAGAGTTTCGGGGAGAGGGAAGGCTCACGACGACTCACTGGAGCTGGACTCCGGCAACGGCACAACCGTCGACGGCCGTGAGGCCTGAGATGAATTTTCAATTGCAAACAATAATTTCCCCTCCTCCGCCACACTCGACCGGCCCTCGATGAATGTTTTACGATTATCACCTCCACACACACACACACACACGCTGATACAGTCACGTCTTTATGCGCCTCTGGGCTGGACCGACGAGAACGATTCGATCTCGATGTTAGGGACCGGCCCATCGACCCCTAGATGGAAATCATCTACGATGCTCAACCCACCCCCGGACTGTCTGCCCGGACTGGAGGCCACACATCGAGAGTGAAATAAAAAGAAAAGAATAATCGTGGCATGTGCGTGGCGCGCGCGGAGTCTGTGGCAAGGCAATGGCCAAGGCACCACCACCAGCGGTCGGCACCATTTAGCATCCACCGCACGCAAGCATAACAAATTCCGTCGAAATCGCTCTCTCTCTCTCTCTCTCTCTCTCTCTCTCTCTCTCTCTCTCTCCCTATATCTCTCTCTTTCCGTCTCTCTCTTTCTTCGTCATGCGTTGAAGTAGTTGGAGAACGCTTGGCATGGCTTGGCACTTTTGGCACACAACTCTTCAAGTGGTGCTCTCGTGTGTGTGTGTGTGTGTGTGTGAGTGTCTGTTTACTGGCCGGAAGGCGGTGCTTGCACTAGAAGAAGAAGCAAAACAAAAAAAAGAATGGAGAGCTGGATGATAAAAAAGAGGGAGAAAATATTTTCATAAGCAAAGTGGTATTAAAAGATATTATAATTTGATGCGTCACTGACAGGGCCGGAAGCCGCTCCGGTCTGCAGCTCCTTCCGTCGTCCTCGTCCTCGTCGTCGTCGTCGTCGTTGGGAAGGGCTTAGCAGAACGGAACGCGTCCAGAATCGGAACCAAAGGCAACCGACCGACCACGGACGACGACGACGACGATGATGATGATGGTGGCTTCAGTGCTCGAATACGTCGAACGTAGATTTCTGTTTTTCCACTGACGTACACACACACACACACACACACGACCTGACACACACCCAACATACGGCGTTTGTTTGTGGCGGAATGTGTGGCGTGATGGTCGTGGGGTGGAAAACAGAGGAAAAGTATCAATTTCATGCCAATATCGGGTATTTCCCTCACCTTCGAGTGTGTGTGTGCGTGCGTTATTATTGCGTCCCGTTCCTCTAGGGCCTCTCTCGTGGACCCAGACCGGAGGCATCCAGAGCCACCTCGCATACCGCATATGTGTTTTCGGCGAATCGACAAACAACCCGAGAAACCAGACCAGAGCGGCACTAATGGTACGGGAATGCTCGAGTGTGTGTGTGTGTGTGTGTGTGAGTGAGGTGGTGCGTAAACATTCGCCACAAGACAGCGGAAGGAATGCTGCTGCCGCGGAACGGGAACGAAAATGCGGCTCATAGCTCCAAAAAACCGACTGTTCGATGCGAGAGAACCAAGAAAATATGTTTCGCAACACACACACACGCACAAGGACGAAAGACTTATGACGCAAAAGCTGGTGCTGCTGCTGCTGCTGCTACTAGAGTCCTTGCCTCCTCTGCCAATAATACTAATAAAATGGCCGGCCTAGCGAATGTTGATTTCGATTCGATTCAATATTTCCCCTTTCCCCGTTCCGTTTGCTTCCGATCCCTGCCGCAAAATCAATCCGGTGAACCGGTGGTCCAGTCCCAGAACCGGTGGTTTATGCAAAAAGTAACATGAGCATCAGCATAAAACGGCAATGCTCTTGCTGGTGGTTGTGGTTGTGGTGGATTCGCGCCTTCGATTTCCCTGACTCATCTGATATAAGTGGATTAGGGAAATGTGATTTTCAGAAAGCGAGCAACTCACCACCACCACCACCACCACCACCATCGCTGTGTATGGCCCGAAGGAATAGGGGACGCAAATGGTGGTCAGCGATAAGAAAATGCAGAGAAGGTGATTTTTGCCTCAGGATTTTTGCCAAGAAACTCTCGTGAGCCCCTCCCGAGCGTTCGGCCGTTCTTGTGGCCGTTTGGTTTTTAAATGCTGGGGTAATTTCAACAATCATCTCGCACCTCTCGGACGTGGACAATCCTGCAACGAGCAACAGTGAGCGTGCATGTGTGTGTGCGAGAGTGAATGTCGTGCAAACGGTTTTTGAAGTGCTTAACGGCCGCACCGTAACGGTAACGATTTGCGGATAAAATAAAGTTTAAAACCATAAAAAAAACGAGCAACGCTCACAATGCGCCAGAACCAGAATGCTCCGGAAATGGTCCACTCTCTCGGGTGGTCGGGTGGTTGAGTCAGTGAGTGAGCGCGAATAATGGCCGCGAATCCGGAAAATACGACCGCGAAATACACCCGGAACCATCGGGACAAGGCACCGCATCGTTGGCCCCGCGGTTCGTTAATCGTCTCGCACAAAACTAACCGCCGGCAGCGACGCCCGAGAGCACTGATAAGTTCCAGTCCGCGTTCCGTTCCGTTCCGTTCCGCGAGACAACCGCGAGGCAACTCCCGTCCGATGTAATTATCACACTCTTAAGGTTTTTATTATCATAATGACGGGGATGAACCAGGGCCAGGACGGGACGGAGAGGAGACCAAGTTCTTCTCCTCCTCCTCCTCTTCCTTCTCCTGAAGATGGCCACAAAATTGCAGTGTTCCGGCTACGAGGGTTAGTGTCGCCTCCGTTGCCATATCTTTCGCGAGGTTTTTCGCTTCTCCCAAGGTAAGGAACGTTTTAAGTCGCTCGGCGACGGCCATAAGATGAGTCTCGCCTTCGATCCGAGCCGAGATGATTTGGTGGCCAAGGCCTCTTTTGGCTTTGAAGTGAGTGTTTGTTCTGGCCTCCGGGTAGCTCTGGCTGGCTACCGCACCGGCCGCGCCGCTTTCTGTGCGCATAAATTTAATAAGCACCGCACCGTGGTTGGCCGCCTCTCGTTTCGCATGCTGCTGCTGAAGACCACGCACCAGGTTAGCCTCTGGGGCGGGCTGGGTTTATTTTTTGCGACCTTCGCTGAGCACCTTTCGACCGTACGACGACCGGTGACCACCTCAAAGCCGGCGACCGACCGCCCGAAATCCGTCGAATATAGTATGGTAAAGAGGGAGAAGGATGGTACGGAGGTGTGGTTGCCGACGGGAATGGCGGGAACGGTAAGAAACGTGATATTTTGCGCTTTTTCGCGACCGAACGGTGGCGGCGACGGCGCAAGTAACACCGAAATCGCATCGCCAACAGCCATTGGCCATTTTTGGGGGGGGGACGAAGCGGGACAAGAAGCAACGCTCCCGATAAGAAGGTTCGGCGGACGGCGGAGGAGACCAGGAGGACGGCAGCCGTCGAACGGATGGAAAGTAAATATCGTAAAAACAATATAATCAAACCTTTAGGCTAAGAACCTCATTCTTATTTCATAAGATGATATCGTCTTCGACGAGTAGAGCAGAGCAGAGCTGTGGCGATGCGCTGGAACAACCCGGATCCGGATCGGAATCATCGGTCGCGGGGGAAATCGGAAAACGGAAATCCTCACGTCCTTCGCGTGATTCATTTCGTGGCACGAATTCGCTCCTGGAGGGCCACAAAACATTCTTCGGCGAATTCTAACGGTGCCAGCCTCGTCCCGGTTCGACGGGGCTATTGCGCTGGAGCATTTTGCAGGTGATCGACCGATGTTCGCCTCCGGTGTGAACCGCTTTTTTTTTTGTTTGTGAACGGGAGCTCGAATGTTCCTCGAATGATCCAGATAATTATAATAGTCTTCTGCGATTTCGATTTGCGCGTGACTTAACGGTTGCTTTCAAGTGCTATTCCAGCTATCTTCAGACAGTCTTGCAGTAAACTTTATAATCTACAGCATAAACGATTTTGCACAAAATAATAGCTATAGATATAATTTAGTTATAGATAACCTAAAGTATACACCTTTTTTAAAACGTGAGATTGTGAGCGGTCTTATAGAGACTATTTGGTAAAGCAGATTTGTGTCATGATAGCATTCTTAAAGACAGCAATAATGGACACTCAAAGTTACTTCTTAACCTTATTCGAATGCATCAACCTGTAAGCTGTTTCATAAGGTTGACGAACCCTGTTTTCGCAGAACAAACAGTAGAGATTGTTTCTTCATCTAGTCGATGTGATAGTGGGTTTATGCTAGTTGCAGCGACTGAAAGAAGGTTCAGAAGTATTGCAGTAGAGGCTTAACATATCTCGGATATAGAATTTTCATTTTGTATGGATATCTAATAATGCTAAAATTGAGTATTTTAACGAAATTATTCTATCAAAATCACCATAGTTTGTTCCTCAACTGGTCTCTGGGCTATGGGTACAGATTTATAGGTATAAAATTCAGCATTTCTCCTCTCAAATTGGAATTTAACACAATATTATAATACCATAATAACAAGGTCGAATCTGGTAAAATCAATTCCTTCCTTTGCTAATCTATACTTTGGTTAGTTTATGTTATTCCAAAGCTTCCAAAACGGAAAAACTGGAAGCAAACCATGCACTTTGGATGGTCAGCATTGAGTCTTGGACCAGATAAATGGAACGTCCTCTGATTTTAATGTTCCTGGCTATCCTGCACAGCACAAATCCCGCTCATCACGAAGTGATTGATGCCCGACAACTGACGGTACTGACGGCTCCCTGACTTTCCACTGTCCAATCGATGAATGCCACGAATTAACCTTCGATTGCATCCCCTTCGAATGCACCCCCTCTCCCTTCGTGCCGCATCAAAGGTCTAGCATGAATTCCGGTTATTCTGCTTCCTCTCGCAGCGCGACAAAAGTTGGATACTACTTGCTGTTTCCCCTCAGGTCGTGGCTCGCTTCTTCAAAATTATCCAGCGAAAAGCTGACCAACAGGACTTGGTGTGCGTGTGTGTGCGGAGTATGTGTGGAGAAAATAAAAAATCTCATCATCATCATCATCATCACCGCTGCGCTGTCCATGTCGCTTTGTGGTCCTTCTTCGGTCGGTCGTTCCTCAAGATCAGTCGCCTGTCAAACGCTTGTGGGACGCTTATTGACTTTTCCTCTGGCCATTAAACTTGGGTTCCGAACCGAAAATCCGGTCAACAGCATGGCATAGCGAGAAGAAACGGCCAGCACAAAATAGACACACAGCCAACCAGCCAGCCAGCAGCATCTATCCACCACAACCAATAACCTACGATCCATCGCCTCCGTCGCCCGACCGAAAAGTGGAAAGTGGAAGCCCCAAAGGCGTCACCGCCACCGCCGGTCCTGCGCTGGCCAAAGGAAATTCCTGCTTCGCATATCAATTCCCTCCCAGTTACAACTCAATTTGTAAGTCATAAAATTTGCAGCACATTCTCGGCGTCCAGTTTGTCGAATCGATCTTTTACGGGGCTCACTCTCTTGCTCTCTCTCTCTCGCTCATGGGGAAAGGCATCAGCTTTCCGCACGATTTCCTCTTTGCACCGTTGCTCCTCATCAGCAGCAGCAACGACAGCAGCAGCACCACCACCACCGTCTTCTGCACCTTTTGCCCTGCCGATCGATCAGTCTTCGGTGCTTCCTGAAACTTGTGTGAAAGGGCGTTGGCACTGGGAAATGTGCGCGCTCGCGTGTGTGTGTGTGTGTGGCACGATGAAATCCGTTCGACAGCGCGAACGATTGGCCGCGTAGTGCGCGTCGTAGATTGGAGCAGTGTTCCTGGAAAAGCGGCAGCAGGAAAAACACAAACATAGTCCGCTCTCTCTCCCTCTCTTTCGGCGTGCATCAAATTGAACCATCAACCAATGCTGTTGAACGCTCCTCATACTCCACACCACCGCCAGGAGTCGTAAAAAATTTGATTGATTTATCCCCTTTCACGGCGAATCCCACACAATTTTGGTTAGCGCACCCGAGAACCCCGAGCGGAGGACGCTTCTTGGCATAAAACCGAACTTCCTTCCTTCCGCGAGCGTCCCGGGTTTTGTTTGGGGTCCCGTTTTTTTCCGCGCCAGGGGGGAGGTCAAATGACGAACGGACCTCGAAGGAGGATCCTTTAAAGTTGACTCCACGATCCTGACGGTCGCCGTCGCCATAATAAGTCATTAAGATCGATTGTCAGGCTCGAGTCCAGCGACCACCAGGGGGAGGAGTGTGCGTTCCTGATAAGAATGTGTGAGTGACCGGCGTGACGTTGGTGGAATTTTGTGAGTGCGAAAAAAAAACAAACAAACAAACTTTCTTCGACTATCACCAACGGTCGTTGAAGTACGCGGACAGACTTTAAAAACCTTCCGTTCGTTCGTTCATTCTCCTCTCGTGCAGTTCATCGCAAGGCGTGAAGGTGTTTGTTATGCAGAACGCGTTTATTAGGAGCCCTGCTCGTTTTTCTTTCCCTCGCGTTCGACTCACAAACGACGCTCTCATCGCGTGGGACTTATGCATCTTTGCGCCACAGCGACCAATGACAAACACTCTCCCAGACCGCCGGACGGACCCAACTCCGGCAACTCCCGGCAGTGGCAGACTAAATGTTCCGTTGATTTGTTGTCGTTGTAGTTGTTGGCGTGCCTGCGTGTGGCCTCGCAACCATCGTCACCGAAACTTGGCCGCAACAATCGTTTGTCTTTTCGGCTTTTCAGGTCGTGTTTCCTCAACTTTCGGTCTCGTGTCGTTGTGTGTCTTGGTGTGTGTTTGTGTGTCACCGATATCCAGCTCTTGTTTTACAATTGTCGCTTGTCACGACCCCTGAACACATACACATACAGATTCACACGCAGGCAGAGATCGAAACGCATCCTTTCTGACTTTACACATTCCTTTTGCAAACACACACACCGACACTCGGTCCCGGATGATGGCCCACTTTCCAGGTGCCACGTGCCAAGGAATCGATGATGGCATCCTGGCACGCGCACCACGTCGTGGGCCAAACATATGCAAACGACATACATACATACGCGCCATATCCCCGGACCAGCGTTGAAGGGTTCGGTGTCATCACCACCTTCCTGCTGTTTTCCTCCGCACCATCAGGCTTTTGTCGTGGAATGTCGGAAGGATAAATCGTCGCCGGCTCACGGACACACACACCCACACGCACTCACAAGAGCATCTCAAGACGCTCTATCACCAGAAGCAGCACCATTCTCCAGCAGCTCACAACAGAAATTGTTTCAAAAATTTGTTTTATTGATAAAGTTTATGTATATTTTATTGCTCCTCCTCCACCTGCTCCACCTCTTCCTCGAGGATGTGTCGAGGTGGAATGTGCTGAAAGGAAGGTACATTATCACCACCACCACCACCACCACCACGACATGGATGGATGGATTGCTGGAGAGTGAAGAAAGTTCGCGCTCGCACACACACAAGGACGAGGGGATTTCCCGTTTTCCACCGGGAGCACGATCAGAAGGTGGCACTGGTGGTGGAACTTTGGAATTTCCCAACCCCCCTCCCTAACGGGCAAGGTGTCAAATGATGCCCTGGAACGTTGGAAAGGACGATTTTCCACGAGCTCCTTCGAGAAGTTCCTTCCTCCTTCCTTACTGCGCGAGAGTCGGATAACTAAAACGATCGTTCGCCCCTTTGTTTTTGGGTTTCTCGCAGGCCCCACAACAATGCAAATTTTGAGTGGAGTGCACTTTGTGTGAGTGTGTCTGTGTTATGCTCGGTTTTTGGTGTTACGCTGTCTAGGGCGGCTTAATGAGAAATGAGTAAATTCATTTCATTCCCCCTCAGCACTCGCTACTCACACTGCTGCTGCTACTGCTGCACTGGGCGGCTTTTTAGAAGATTATGCTTCACGTGGCCCCACCAAACACCATGAAGGATTGGCAGGAAAATTCATTACTTTTCCGACGACGACGACGACGACGCCCGTCCCCTCTTTTTGGACCCAAAAATTCGTTTTATCAGATTTACGGTCGCTTCGTCCGCGACGAACGTTTTTCTTCGAGCGAAACGTCATCGCGTAATTCAAATTCGTGGACCAGAGGCTCCGTACCGCGCCAGCCAGGTCTGTCGCTGGTCACCGATGCACCCACGGAGTATGCGGAGGATCGAGTGTACGATGTCAATGGGTGACCGTTCGTTCGTTAGTTGCTGCTGCTTCAAAATCTTAATCCCGACGATTGTTGTTTGCTGCCGCCTCCTCTACCCATCTTGGTGTGTTTTATTATTTTTGCTGCCTTTTCGTTCTCTGCATCTCTCCCTCTCTATGGTCGCTAATCTGCTTTAGCATTTATTCGTGGCAAATGCGCGAAGGTAGCGACCGTTCACATTACGGCGCGCAGAGGGCAACATCATCCCCGGCGGCCATCGTACCCTAGAATTGGATGAATTAATTTCATCTCCAGCGCACCGGTGCTTCTTCTTCTTGCCGGGGCCGGAGCCAACAACGTTGAGCCCGATGAGTGGGCAAATATTTAACGTCTTAGCCCCTCCGGGGCGAGCACACTTCAACCGAAACAGTGGTTCTGTTTGCGCTCAACGGCTTTCGGCTCCAGCAAATGCGCACCTGCGAAAAAGGAAAATCTGGGAAATTAATTTCCAGCGCACTAGCCCACACACACACACACACACATAGCGACGTTAATGCGAAGACCCCATAACGTTGCTCCGTTTGGCCGTTTTTCTGGGGGCGGGGGGAATAATATTTCCATTTGTTGCCACCAGACATCCTTACCCCAAACAAGATAGCTCCGGGCATTCCGGGGGTGCCGGTCAGAGTGGCCCTGCTGGCCTCGTGAAATTGTGCATCAAACTCATCGCGCATCATCGCGCCAGTGGGCTCTCTGAAGAGTGGATCAATCCGTTTATCGCCGGACGACGGAATCGTAAATCGGAGGTCGAGACCGAAAGCAACAATTCTATTTAACGCACTTTTTTTTCTCTAACCCCGGGGGCAGGACCCGATGCCATCTGTGTATCGTCGTCCCTGGATGCCTTCGAGAAGCCGGAGGGACTGTCACTGCTCCGACGGCTGCTCCGACTGCTGCTGCTGCTGGCGTGTTTACCGAAATAGAAATAAAGTAATAAAGTCGGTTTATTTATGTGATTCCGTTTCGCTGCCCGTGGTGGCCACAGCACACACACACACACACACACAAGCGCGCGTGTGGATGCCACTTGATGCTCCATTCCACACGAGGACCGAGGACCTTCCGGGGTTTTTCGATGATGATTGCTTCACTCGCGGAAAATGCCTCCCTCTACTGGACCCATCATGGACGTTGACTAATGATATGAGCCTTTGCTGCTGTTGTTGTTGTTTTCGTCGTTCCTCCAACAAACGATTCTCTGCCACACACACACACACACACAGAACCGGAATGAGGAGGAATATGAATTCGTTTCGTTCGTATCGTTCGTTTCGTTCCTTTGGTCAATATTTCGCGAAACCATATCGCGTATTTAAGGAGCAGAACGTGCGGCCAGCTCTAGCTGTATATGTGTGTGTGCCTGATGTGGAAAACTAGTAGTGGGTTGAGCCACCACCCACCGGCCGGCCGGCCGGATCGGATGGAATCGGTTGTGCTGCGTGCTGCGTTCTGTGGTTTCGACGTCCTCATCGTCGTCCTCATCGTCGTCGTCGTGGCACGGAATCAAATCGATTGACTTCACGGGGTTATTTATTGCACGGAGCGAAGAATCTGCACCCTCTCCCTTGCTTCCGCTACACCACGCTAGGCCACGGCCACAGCGAAGGAGCGAAGCAATAGATTTGATGAGAAAATCTTCCGTCGCCGTTCGCTCGTTCGCTCCGAACCGTCGGAACCGTCTCGTGGGATTTGCGGCCAAATGGTGTGTTCGTAGAGGCATTTCCGTGCCCTCAGACCCCTACCCTGCTGCCTCATGTCCCTGTGGGGCTCTTGAGGTTTCGTCGTCTGAGGGCTTCCATGAAATCCAACCTTTTTTACGTGGCAACCGATTCCGGGCGCGGCTCGTAAATCATTTGTCAACCTGAACACCCAACCTCTCGACCGCTCGCTGTGTGTGTGTGTGTGTGCTTGTGAGTGGGTGGTTGTGTGGGTGTGGAATGATTGTGGATTTGTGCCTGCGAGAACAGATTCCCTCTGCTTTTACCATATTTCGTCCTCGTCCGTCCGGGAAAATCGGTGGGAAATACGTCACGTTTTGCCGATCGACAAAATATCGATTGACCTAATGCGCGTGGGACACCCCACCTCCCGTACTCCCTCTTTCATCCCTCCCCCTTTGGGTTGGTACGGGGTGCAGGAAACACGCGCTAATCAACCGCCACCACCAGCAGCAGCACCAACAGCAGCAGCAGCAACGGCAAGAGCGAAGGTTTTTTCCTTCTGGAGTAAGGAACTGCAGAAAGAGAGAGAGAGACAGAGCTGCTTATCTTGAGGTTAAGCTCGAACCATCGAAAGCACTGAACTGAAGTGTGTATGTGTGTTCGCTCTGTGTGTATGTGTGTTTGTTTCTTCTGATTTGCTACTTTGCTGCCGGGCCGGGAATGGCCGGTCCTGCCAACTCACCCAACGAGAAAGACACGAAAAACATGTCTCTTTTGGAGCTGGCCACACATTAATCAACCCTCGGGGCTCCTTATCTCGGGGTGCGGTCTCCTTCGCCATCCTCCTTCTCCTTCTCCTCCTTCTCTTCTCCGGCGACAAAAACAAATAGAATAAGAACACGAAGGGACACTCAAAGGGCAGAGCAAACGGCCCAAAAACCCCCCTGGCCCGGGCAAAGGAAACCGGCACGGCGGAAGGTGTTTTTGCTCGCCCCTTTCCTCTTCCCTCTTTCTTTTCCCCCTTTCCGGTGCGGAGTGCAATTTTCCAAAAAGCCTAATCTATCAATTTTTGGGTGTTGGTGGCCCCGTGGTGGCCGCTCTCGAAGGAGAGGGAGTAGTGTACCGTCTGAGAGGTCCTTCCGGCCACTCCGGGAAAACAATGCGAACGAGGAAGGGCCGGGGAAGGTGGCTGTGGAAGGATTTATCGGAGTGGTTGGTCGCTCGCTAGCGGGAGGGCGGCTTGATGAATCCGTAATGTCACGGCGAGGCGACTTCTGCTTCCTCCTGGGCCTGAGGGTCGGACTCAAGCTGGAAATTGATGTCGAAACACGCGATCCCTCCCACACCAGCTAGCTAGCTGGCCGTTCATTATCATCCATTTTGGGGGTTGAAAGGCCTTTTGCTGGCAACAATCTGGTGACGAATTTTATTTGCTTCCCAGCCGCAAATGTTTGTTTGTTTCGTTTGTGCGAGAGGCACTCGCGGAACACACACACAAGGAGATGCCGATGGGAATTCGAATTCATATATATGTGAAGGCTATCCACTCCATCTTGAAGAGGAAGGAGGGATGGCAACATAAATATTGATTCTCTTCCGAGGTCCAAAAACCTCCAAAGCATGGAATGTTTTGAGTTTCCATCCTTTGTTGCTGCCAAGGCTGCAGATGCGGAGGCGATTTCTATTATTGAAAGACGGAGAGCGAGAGAGAGAGAGAGCGAGAGTTTGATGATGATTCGTGGCGGTGAGCCAAATGAAGCCATCAATTCCACGTGTGTTTGTGTGCGCGAGATATGTGAGCCGGGAATATTGGTCACATTACTGTACCATTGCAAATTCAATAGCTAAGCGCGCATAAAAGCAAGAGGGCACGGGGGACCCGGACTAATCCAACCCTTAAAAAACGCACAATGGGAAGTGTCTGTGGAATGGTTTGAAAAAAAAATAATGAAACCTTTTATTATCCATTTGCTTATCATCAACGCGCGGTTGACTTCCATTTTAGATTCCATTCTTTTTGCCCTCCCTCTTTCTTCCCGGCTTTCGATTTCGGTGATAGCGAACCGCAAACAAAGTGCCACAAAGTGCCGTGTGCTTGCGCTTTGGTCTCACCCACGGTCTATCTAAAGCCATAAATGCTTTATCGTAAAACATTTGATATTTCATTTATTGATATCTCGATTCGATGGCCGCGCACCATCTATTCATCACTTTTTTTGGGACAAGGGGGTGGTTGTTTTACCGTTGAACTACCCTTCTACACACCCCTCGTGGTGGTAAGCTGGTCGAAATTGGTGATAGTAACAACGGATCGATTGCCGGTCGGCACGATTCCGGCTTCGGCCAACACTTACGCACATCACTGCACGTACAACTGGGCAGCTTATCTCGAACAGAGGGGGGATGGTGGTCCACTTCCGCCCCTCCGGTATCACTGCATGATGGGGGAGGGATAAACCTTGAACGGTGCCAGAGGTGAAGAACCATAAAAACAAAACCAAAAAAAAAAAAATAATCCACTCATATCTCGCCAAACCCATAAATGCATCAATGGTTGAAGGGCGGCAGCGGAAATCCCTTCGGAGAAAGCACTACGGGGGGTGGCCTATCAAGGAGCAAAGGACGATAGACCCTAACCGTCGATGGTCAATGGAGGCCAGATAACGCACCACCGCACATGTGCTGTGTGTGTGTGTGCGTGTGTGAGGCTTTCCCTTTCATGACGACGATGATGATGACGACGTCAGTGGTGAAGCCCCATAACAATGGCTGCAGCAGCAGGAACAGCAGGAAGAGGGCCAGATCGTTAATGTACCAATAAAACAATAAATTTATATTTCTGAGATTCTCTTTCAATCCTTGCAGATGGGGGGAGGATGCTATACTGAGGGGGAAGCGGGGGGTGCAAATCCGTCCTCTAAATCCCGCACCAATCGGGATGAGCACAAGGGTGTGAACTGAGGGGTGTGTTCGAGGATGAGCGAGTGTGAGCTGCGAGCATCCAACGGTTTTATGCTGCGCCAGTAATCTACTAACCAACCGCACACACACACACGCGGGCGTCGGCACCTGTTCCCAGAGAGTGAGATGACCAGCTGAGAAGGTAGAGCACTGGAAAGGCCTTTGGTTCTGTCAAGTGAGCATCTTTTGAGCTCCAGGATTTAAAATCCTCTTTAAAGAGCCTCCAAAACCGGGGAAGAGTGGAATGGAAAATTTGTTTCCTCTCCAAAAAGAGGGGCCGTGGAATGAAAAAAAAAAGCAACAAACTGGTGGCTGCTTGTTGTCGGCTCCCAAAATTCTCATAAATCCATCCCCCTCCTGGCCATGGCCGGCTGGCCGTGGCTGGTTGGCATCAAACGGGCGAGCCACCGAGAAAAAACGGAATGTCACACAAAAATGGCAAACTTTCTTCTTCATCTTTTTATGCTGCTTCTGCTTCTTCTTCTTCTTCCCCGTACGGTATATCGGAGGGGATGAACCAGCGGCCAGCATAAAACCTTTTGCCCTTCCCTCAACCGGAAAGTCCCCGTACAGCCCTTGGTCGTTGTCGTCGTCGTCGTTTGCCTCTTGAAAGCGGCCTCTAGTGGCTCCCGGGGCAACATAGTTGGACCAAGCAACTCTCTCCCTCTTTCCCTCTCTTCATCCCAGCACCACCCTTTGTGGAGGGTTCGCGAGCGACGACCTATCAGGCACACCTGAGAGGAAACTTTACCTTGTCTGAGACCGAAGACATTCAAGTCGTGTGTCTCGAAAGGACAGAAGGTTTACAGAAGGAAGTTTCCCCCCCCCCTCCCATTCCCTTTCTCGGGAGTCTTTTCTTCCTTCCGTTTTCGCCATTTTCCACGCGTCGTCCGTTATCTTACGCTTGGCACGACGGAAGACCGGCGGCGCCAACCAGCGAGTTTGGTGGGATCCAGGCGGGGTGCTGGTGCGGGGTGTGGTGCCCCCCTGGAAATGTTACCTGGCCCGCAGCGCAGTTACAGTGGCCATGGCTCGTAAACCATTGTGTGGATCGCTGGTTTTTGGTGCCAACGACGACGACGACGACCAA
Organism: Anopheles darlingi; assembly: GCF_943734745.1. NCBI lineage: Eukaryota > Metazoa > Arthropoda > Insecta > Diptera > Culicidae > Anopheles > Anopheles darlingi. Next base: position 49,164,167 of record NC_064875.1, read on the forward strand.
CTAACGACCAACGGGCAAGTCAAACGGCCGGGGCCAACCAGCTTCCGGCTTCTTTCCCCGGGTTGGCGGGAAAAAAAGGCGAGAGTGAAGCAACGAAGGGACGCAACGAAGAAGGATCCCACGGGATCGGCTCGACGCAACCGAAAACAACCGACCGAGGGATATCGAGAAAAACGGAGGAAAAAGTTGTGAAAACTATATCATATCGGTATCTCGATTGCGTTCCGTCCACACCGGACCGGAGGGAAGGGGGTCCCGCCAGGTTCTTCTGCTGCTGCTGCTGCTGCTGCTGAATGGTGTGTTACGTAAAACGAGAGCCGCAAAAACGGCCGCCAGAAAGATCACAAACAAAATCGTATATCATAACTTCCGTCACGCAGCAGCCATCGCGCACACACACAGGCGCACACACACACAGAGACACGACGCTACTTCCTTGTCTTGCTTTTCATCTGACCTCCATCTGGGCGCCACTATTCCGGCCTATCATTGGATCTATCGTTTTTGATGGCTTTTGCTTTTTGCACTTTGAAATCTTCGATCCATCCTCGCAGGAGGAAGGGAAGGAGGAGGAGGAGGAGGAGGAGGAGGAGGAGGAGGAGGAGGTTCATGAGACGTGTAACAGTTGGGTAAAAGTTGGACGTCCCCTGACTACTCACGTGGCCAATCTCTGTGGCAGAAGACAATCATTGATATACTTGACTCTGGCTGGCGACCTTTGGGACGGGAAGTGAAGGGCAGACCAGAGACAGGGGATAGTGCCGTCAGATGTTCTGTCGTTGTCCCAGAAGGCATTTGGAGCATTCCCGGATGGATTTAGCTTGTTAGATAGTTTCGAACATTCGAGGCGTTTCCGCTGTATTCGATCGCAGCAAAGTGCTGACCGTGCATTCAAGTAATAGTAGTATGCATATTCATATCAAGCCGTTTGCATTATTTAACATCTTTTTATCGTCCTCCTTGTTTCATTGCAGGTACGTACGAAGTGATGTCTTTAATCGCTAATATTATCAATTATCCGTAAGTAAACACCTCGCTATACCGTGCTGACTACAGCAGCTGCTGACTTCTTCGACCCGACTTCGGTGCAGTGCAGATTAAATAGTTTGACATGGTAGAAAAATCTGACCACCTGGTTCAAGCTCTTTACCGTGAATGCAAGTGCAGGATCAGCTTGCTGCATCCCGGAACGGCTGCTGCATTCCGGCCCCGGCACTAAGTGCAGGTGGCAAAACAATGACCTCGGTGTATTATGATATTTTTCATTAGCTACCTTCCATGTTTTCGCTCTTTTTCGTGCTTGGTTGTGATGGTGGCCACGGCAAAACTGCTGGACCATGATCTTGGTCAGCCTTCCGTAGCTTGGCTTGCTCCAAACCCGACGAAAAAGACGGTAATACGGAAAGGATTTTATGATTATGAGATGAAAATGATGGCGTTGCGCGTGGCATGGACTTTTGGATTGGACCGGGTTTGAAGTGGTTTCCTACAGGGAAAGGAAAGCGACCGGCAGTGGCCAGTGGACCTGCTAAGTGGAGTAATACCACCAGCCACTAGCAATGGACCGGGATTTTTGTTGTTTGCTTGGGATGCCCCGTGGTGTGAGTGCGTTAAATGGTTAAATCTCGAACTAGACGGCTCCATTCCTTCGCCTTGGTCTTGGCCTCTGAGTCTGGAACATCAAGGACCAAGAACCCAAGCCATCCCAAGCGGCAAGTGACTACGAACTTCCGGACAATACTCTCATTATGTCGCTGCTTGGTCTTTTTTTCGTTGCTTTTCCCCTTTTTCCGTGACCATGGAATCCTCCAGACCAGCTTGTGCTCGTGGAAAGGAACTAGCGAAGGGAGGAGTGGAAGGGAATGATGCCCACTTTCGGACAGGACGTGCTCGGTGGTAGAAGGAACCACAGTGTTCTCATGTCTCATTCGGTATTCCAGACACACACACTTACCGGATGAAGAACCGGAAACAAACGCAGCAGACAAGGCACGCGCGCACTTTAATCGTGCAATAGAGTGCACCCCCTCCCTCGTTTTCACACCCTTGCATCCTCCTCCCTTCCATTTCATCTGCGCGGCCAACACCGCAACTTACTACCACGAGTGCCCAACACTCCGAGTGCTGCGTTCGTGGTGATGGTGATGATGGTGGTGGTAGAGGTTGCGGTCGACCACCACCCTTTCCTCACCCACACCACCCCCTTTGTGCGGGCGGGAACAGCATTCGCCGTAACCTAAGACGAACATCCACCGCTCCTAAGTTCACTGTCCCAGTCTGAGTGTCTTACTTCGGGTACACGCGTTCTATGGTGACACCCTCCCTTTTTGGAAGGGGTAAGGAGTGGGCATAAGTGGTGAAGGACAAGGGAGTGAGAGCTTCGAGCAGCGCCCGAGAGCACGCTTCCACTATTAGGGAGTAATTAGAAAATGGAGGAATATGGTTTTTCGCACGACGACACGGCAAGAACCTGGCCTGCAGTGTGTGCCTGTCTGTGTGTGAGGTAAGGTGTCCTTTTTTGTGGCCAAGCCCTTCTCCTCCCTCAAAGAAGCTGCTCCTTTTCGGGAGGAGTAGCCTTCAGCTCAGTTGCATTGCGCTATGCTGTGCTTTTATGTGTGGACGGTGTGAATGCATGCCACCACCATCATGGCCCTTAACATGGGGTCCTCTGGATTGCTAATTGAAGCGAAAAGTTTCGCTCGATGAAAAGTTTTCCTCACCCAAAACCTTAAGATGACACAACCTGTGTGAATGTAGCATTGTAGCAGCGTTGCAGCCGGGATGGTGATGTTAACTTTGCGCTTACCTAAGGACCTGTGAATGAACAGGCGAATGGCCGCGTTATCCTTCCGTTGCTTATCCTTTCAAACAAAAACACGTGCTGGGAGATTCCTTCCAATCCTCGTCGCTGGACAAAAAGAAGAGAAATAATAAAAGCAGCGTTCGCCACCGAAAGGCGAAAAGTCGAAGGACCTCCACGATTCACCGATAGCATCATTGTCGGTCTACCAAAGGCAGAGGGCCTCTCTCCTTCTCCCTTCTCTTTCCCTCTCTGACTCTGGTTCTATTCGTGTGCCGATACAATCAAGCCAGCGAGAAAAAAAAAACGATCAAACAGAAGGCGAAAAAAAGTGAATCGAAATTGAAATTGAACGAGAACAACCGGTGGAGAGAGCGAGTGAGAGAGAGAGAAAGAGGGTGGCCGAAGCACCACCCCAACGACGACGACTGGTGCCAACAGATAACGGGGAAATCATTAGAAAAGCTAAAAGGATAAAAGGAGCTAACGGGTGGTGGTGATGGTGGGAGAGAAAAAACTCACAACTCGCTACCATCCCTAAGCCATCCTCTAAAGCCGCGAGAATGGGGTGCCTGGACTGGACTGGACTGGACTGGACCGGACCGGACACACACACATTGACGGTGGCAGCACCATTGACGCTCGCCCTGGTAATGGTCGATAAAATTTTAAAGCGGAACTATTTGGGGTTTTTGGGAGCTGCTCGCCACACCATTCCCGGGCGTCCGGCATGGAAGAAAAGGGGAGGAGGGAGGGATGAAAGCCCCATTTCCGGTCGTAAATGCACAAATGCTCCAGGATTTCCACGGGTGCGTCACGTCGTCGTTATCGTCGTGGTGGTCTGCTTCAAAGCCTCGAGTTTGTGACGCATTCCCGCGATCCCTGGATGGATTATTGTTCCCTCTCGCACATCTTCTTATCAGCTTTTGTATTTCTGTGTAAATCGGTTTCACGTTGCGCGCGTGTGAGTGACGGTGCGACTGCAACGACGACACGAGACAATCAGCAAGAGTGGAGTGTAGAGCAATACAGAGCTTAGGTTACATTCGAGGCAGCAGGCAGGCGACTTGTTGAGCGTTTGAAGACGATTTTCCAAATGTTTTTTTTTTTTGGATTCCAACAGAACGAACACTCTGCTCGTAGCCAAGTAGCCAAGCCAAGCGAAGGAACGGAAAGAAACCCTTCAAAGCGAGCGGTTATGCGGCTTACCGCTTTAGCTTGAGCTCGCGCCAGCGCCACTAGGACCATGGCCACGGCCACGGCCACTGCTACGGGAGTGGCCAAAAACAAAGTACTTAACATTCAAGTTTATGGACAAATTTTATTTTATCCTCGATAAATAAAGTGCCGTTCTGGCACGGGGAATGCCAGACACTGGACCAGGAAAGTGGTCCTGCTGCTGGTATCCCGATCCCGGGGTCACATCATCGCAATCGCTCCTTGGAGTACGTTCAGCAGTGCACACGCGAATATGCTTCCAGCCAGACGACGGAGACGATCGCTTCGGTGATCCGATATCCGGAAGGACTACGGACAAAGATGTGGACAAGGGGAAGGGAGGAGGGTAAGAATGCCTCGCGGATGAAAGTGCATGGCCACAAAGTGGGATAAAATTGAAAATAACCAACAAAATTTATCTCGAGCTTCGAGCTTCGAGGTTTGCAGTCCCTTTTCGAGGTTTACTTGCTCCTTCTCGTTATCTCGCGGTCCCTTCATGCACGAAGCATTCTCTCTCTTCTCTCTTTCGCTCTCTCTCTCTCTCTCTCTCTCTCTCTCTTCTCCCTCATCTTGTCTGTATTTATTTTCATTTCGTTGCTGTTCGCGGCCGAAGGCCTCTCGCTTCGTTACTTAAGGGCCTTCTCTGGTCCGGTCCGGGCCATTTGTAAGACGACGATGCCTTCGATGATGATGACGATGATGATGATGATGATGATAGCGGTCAGTTCGGTTTTCGATGCGATATCGAGTGAGCTTCCAGGGGGGGAGGATGTTAAATTTTATATCCATTTCACTTTCCTGCTCGCCGAGAAGGTCGAACGACAGCCGTTCGGACATTCGAAAAATCCGGAAGTGCCCTTGCCCTGGCCTGGACTTGCCGGTCCGGAAAAGGGATCCGGTCCAGTCAGCAGATAATTTGAAGCTTCAGCTTCCACTCCCGGGCACCAGTGAATGGTCACCGCAGACTCATTTGTTCCGCTGTTTAATGGACGAGCAGCAGCAGCAGCAGCATAAAGCAGCATGAAGCAGCATGAAGTCCAGCCCCCCGATGGGGGATGCATGTTGTGCGATAGTTCGTACGATCGCAGGGAAGCAACAACATAATAATCATCATTATCGTGTCCTGCTTATCGTCAGCTTTCTCACTGATTATCATCTGTGGCACTAGAGTCACTGTTTGTGAGTTTGCGACTCGATTTGATGCGTCTTAACAACGTCGTGTTAGTGTGCGTGCTGTGCTGTTGAGGATTCTGTTAGCACTTCTATGCTGCTTCGAAGGTTCTATACCACTTACCTGACACACTTCTACCGAGCTTTCTCTCCTGCAAAAGTGCAAACCACTCAACACCAATCAACG
>NC_064875.1:49174541-49187041 GCF_943734745.1 Anopheles darlingi
GTTGTATCATATTACGACGGCATCGCTGACACAACGCGCGTAATCCGCGCGACCGGAGGAAATGTCACCATTTTTTACCCCCTTTTATGATGTCTCCTCGTCCGTACCAAGAAGAGGCTTCTCCGATGCGGCTCTTGGGTTATGCTTTGAGTTGGAACACGACGACGACGACGACGACGACGACAAGAGGCCGTGGTTTTGTTTGAGATTTTTTTAACACCCCGCTCCCTTCGACACCTCTACCTCTTCGCCTGCGCCTACCACCACCTCAAAATCCACCTCCCTTTTATCCCGCCCCGTACCTTGGCTCGTTAAATGCACCAACATCGACACTTTGCCGACTAATGATATTACTCATAAATAATCATATTATCATAAAAGGTGGGTTATGTACGATTTTCAGGCCCCTTGGCATGTCCAAAATGGTCCCGCCGGTGGTTTGAAAGATGGATTTTTATCGTTCCACGCGTTCTCGGGACTCGAAAGGGGGGTTGGGATCTCCATTTTGTTCCCGGTTTGTTTTTTTTTTCTTCCTTTTTTGTGGCCAAACGGATTCACTCCTAGCAGTTACGTGTGCCCTTTACAGAGTCGTACGGAATCGGTTTCTCGTATTCTAAACAATCCAACAATGTTGCGTTATTATCACTTCCAGCACCGAACGGATGTTTGAGGTTTGGTTTCTGTTTCTCGCAACAATTAAAGGCGTTCCTTTAAGCGATGACGCACTCGACTCGGCTTCCGGTTAGCTGACCTGCTCTCTCTCTCTCTCTCTCTCTCTCGAGAAATTGCTTTACCTTCGCCCAAAATGATGCATTAATTTTACGTGCCCCCTCCGTCCGAGCCCTTCCGTGCCAATCCCATTACGGTCGTCGTTCGTGGCTAGATCCCGGGGCCGAGATATCCAGAAAGTGATATCCACCAGCACCAGCACCAGCACCAGGAGGGCAAAATATGGTTCACTGTAAAGCGCGTTCACCGCACCAGGCCACGCACGTGTGAAGGCCACACACACACATGGATGGATCGATGGGAGCGCGCACATAAATTGACTTTTGCCGTCGAGCGTCGAAAGGTTGGCAACATATTTATGTCATCGGCCATCGCAGGGCGGTGGGAGCAGCCCGGGGGTAAGAATTATTATCTTCATTACCTTGCGCCACCACGAAGCGACGGAGCTTCATTACCACGTTCGGTTCGCGATCGATAATTTGTACCTTACCGTTCCGTTTGCGGCAAACTTCTCACCTTTCCGTGCCAAAGTGTAAAGTTTATTGTTCTAAGCGAACAGCATAAACCATACCATCCCATTTATCCGGTAAAACAAATTCATCAGCAAACACCTCCTCGCCGGCAAATCGTTGGCTGAGAGACGGTCAGGGTAGGAGGATGCGCACACCGATGGGTCGCTTGAGGAGTGAACCCTTGAAATATTTATGGCCAGCATAAATTGTTCGCTTATAAATCATTTTACAAAAAAAAACCCCGACACACACACACGAGCATCAAGAGGACCATTTTGGGAAAAGGAAAAGGTGGGGTGGGGGGGAAACTAGGCAAAAAATCTTACCAATTTCCTCTTGCTGCCCGTACCACGACTCGGGGCTCGTCAAATCAGGCAATATTGAATTTTCGGCGCAACTTTTGGCCCCGGATCCGGATCCGGATCCGATCGATTGCCGATGCCGATTGTTCGCCCATCAACAACCGAAACACACGCACGAGAGTGGGGGGTTTAGAGGCATTTGGAGGTGGGCATGGAAATAGATCAGCATATTTTATCCTTTCCCGGGGCCCGGCCGGGTGGGGGAGGGATTGATTCGTGGCCGAAAAGTTTCTTTCGGGGAACTTGCTTCCGGCCAGCGACCGAAGCTTCTCTTTTCTTCAGTTTGAAAAGTGGGAGGAGAGGGTGGTGGTCCATTAATCTTTCTTCGGGATCTTCAGCCCCCTTGCTGGTTGGTTGGTTGGTCGGCGGTTGGTTTGAATTTGAATCGAACAGGCGGCGCACCTCGAAATGGATGAGCGCTCATTACTAATGACTGATACTCAGAGCCTCCCTTAAGTCCCTGTTTGGCCGACAAAACACACACACATACACACACTTGGGAGGCAATATGATGCCATTAAGATTTTATGAAGAAAAATGTTTGGCAACAATGATGATAAAGCAGAAAGGAGAAGGGATGAAGGGTGGAGTGCCTAAAGTGTTAAATTGTTTTTCCTTCTTGAAGTTGCGTGTGTGTGTGTGTGTGTTGATGCAGAGTGCGCTCACGTCGTCAATATTGTTGCCACTTTGCACACATACACACCATACAGGCGCACACACACGTACCGAGCGAGAGCGTAAATCGTAAATATTATTAATGTAAAAAGGATTCCTCCTTCCACCACTGGTCACCCTCTGGAGCACCTTTGGGGTGGAGTGTGGCCACACTGTGACCCCTGTCCCACACCGGGCCTTCCCCTCCTGCCGCCCAAAACCCCTTTTTCGGGGGTAAATATTTATCGTACGGTTCAGTAAATTTATTGATTTTGCACCGCCAGAACCCAGAACCCAGAACCCAGAACGCCAGCGGAGTAGCCCTGACCGTGGCTGGGATCAGGAGCAGCACTAGCTGGCAGTGGCCAGCGCTTGGCCAGCCGGCGGCCAAGCTACTATTATAAACCACTTCTGCCTCGTTGGGTTTGGGATACAGATTTATCATCTCGCCGGTCGTCGTCGTCGTCGTTCCGTTTTTATCTTAAATCATTTAACCTGCTGTTCGTTACGGTACTTCCCCGCTTTCCTCGGGGACTAGCACCGTACCAGCAGCAGCAGCAGAAGCACCAGAAATATGCTGCCCGACAAAGATAGATGAATTATTAAAATTAATTATCACTTCGGCATCAGCAGAAAATCTACTTAGAACATTTTTCCGGTCCTCGAATTTAATGTGGTCTTGAGCGTCGGGTGCAGAGAGCAGAAAAGGTAGAGAGAGAGAGAGAGAGAGAACCGGTACACGTTGCCACCGGGCTGGGGGGTCATCTTCAGGGGACGCCTTTTGGAAAGATTAATATTCACGCCGGCGTTGGAACGGTTGGTCGACGGATCCGTGGCCAGGGAAAGGGTTTCAATTTCGGTCCCGAGAAGCAGCAGCAGCAGCAGAGCCCAGATCCTCAACCACGTTTAAACGTTGACTCACCAACCGACCGAACGACCGCCAAGTCCGGAGCAAGTGAAAGTGTTTGTACACGTCCCTGACGACGACGACGACTCGTCAAACCTCAGACCTCGGGGGAGAGGTGGGTGTGAGAGGATGGCCAGCATCTGACATCAGCACAAACCCCCGGTCCGGCCCGGTCCGGCCGGTGACGGAGCTGCGGTTAATGCGGAGACGCCACCATTCTGGCCGGAAAAGAAAGACCGGAAACGGCCACCATTGGCCACCATCATGGGGCCAACAGGGCCAACAACACTTTCTTCACGCTAAACCGGAAGAACCCTAAACAAATATCATTAACAGAAAAGTGTGTCCTCTCTCTCTCTGTCACACACACACACACGAGAGAGAGCGCACGCGGGCTCCGTTGTGGGTCACCCAATAAGTGGCTAAATTCCCTTTCGACCATCCGACGAACTCGGTGGCGGAGGACATGGCGCCGTATGCTGGCCTTCTTCTTTCCTAGCTTGCCATTTTGCCATCCAAGTCGTGGTCGTCGTTGTCGTCGGTGGCCATTCATTTGAGCAAACAGCACAGACGCCAAACCAGCGGCCAAGCGAGCGGGAAGCCTTTGGGAGCTCTCGGTTCGTGTTTGCGTAAGGATAAGAAACGCTTTAGCCGCAGCTCGAGGAGAAGGCGGAAAAAAGGAGGAAGAGGCACAGATAAACGCGATGTAAAAACCCTCGGACTCGAAGGCCTCCGTGCACACAAACACACACTCATATGCGTTAGACGCTTTGCTCCGGTTCCACGTCCTGTGGTCTATGGTTCGCCATCTTTTTCTTCTTCGTTGTGCTAGTCCGATTCCGTGCCGGTCGTGAAACGATTAAGGACAATCGGAGTACGCTCGGAGTACAGTGGTGCACCTGAGGTCGGAAAGCGCTCCTCTACGCGCGGCCTCAGGTGCTCTAGTTCTCCTCAGGCCTTCGGAATCGGTATAAAATGCTGTGTTTAACTGCTCGTTAGAATGTTTGTACATGTCGTCGTCGACGTTGTCAGCCCCTGGCCTGTCCCCGGCTTGGAGGTTCGTTCGCCTCTCTGTCAGTAATAGCCGGCATAGCTCCGAGAGCCGAGGCCGATCCAATCCGTTCGTCCTCAGCAAGCCAAGATGGCCGAGAAATGTATGTTTTCGCAAAAACAGATTCCACGTTCCATTAACAACAGAGTTCCGTATCAAAATACGTGTGTGCATGCGTGTGCGCGTGTGTGTGTGTGTGGTTGGGTGTTTTGTGCTGTCATCATATTATATTGTTACCCCCTTCATGGATATATAGCTCACCTCCAACCGCACGCCTCTATCACTAGGAAAGCAAATATTTATTGAAATTATCGATTAAGGACAATCCTTCTAAGCCTGGCCCGCCCGCCTTATCGGGGTGACAGTATCGATCGAATACCCTTTCCTTCTCGAACGCATCGCACACAACCGAAGGCAGAACGGTCAAGATGTTATTACTACTAGTCGGCTTCGGTAGGCATTCCTTCGGTCACTCTCAGGCGACTCAATGCCTTGCGCTGGAACATGGCCATGAAGAAGGGAGGAGGCCCGGAACTCGAGTAATAGCTCTGGCAGATGCTTAAAATATTCACAAAACAGTGAACCTGTTCCGGTGAACCGTTACCAACCGGGACATCGGTTTGTGCTATCGTGCCGCTGCCTTCAGCTACCTCTATGAGGGGATTCTCTGGAGGGGATGATGGTGGTACTCGATGGATGTTCTGCCAGTGACAGTTGGCCGTCTTTTTTGCGGACTTCGAAACATGGAATGGGATAAGGAACGTTACAGCAGCAGCAACAGAATTTGTTTAATCGACAACGAGAAGACCTCTATGGATCGGATACTTCAAGCACTTCAAGTCCAGCAGTCACCTCGAAGTAGTCCAGAAGCATTGCCTTTCCGTCGTCCGACCACTCGCTGGAATTGATCACGATTAGCTCGTATTGGAACTGTCGCTTTAAAATGATTTTCCAGTTTTCCCTAGACCTCTAGTACTCAGCCTCTCAGTGCTCAGTGCTTCCTACAAGCAATTAATCAGTTCACAAGACACTTGTCACGAAGCAGAATGGCGCGACGCAAAGCCACTCGCACCGAAGCTCACCCCCCGTGGGGTGCATAAATCTCTTTACCTTTACCCTTATGTCAGTCAGTCAGTCGAGCGCCGGGCTGGTCGAACGTTGATGACCAGGAGCAGCAGCAGCAGCAGCAAAGGACTCCAAGGAGCAAGGTGAACGTTTCCACGAAGCGTCGGTACCTAAATCTTTATCACCTCTCCCTTGAGGTGGGAGGGTAAAGGCCTCCCTCGTGGCACATTGTGCGGTCGGTCGTCGAGTAAAGGTCTCTTCCCCCCAAGGGCTGGAAGAGAATGTGCCCCGGAGGGTGGCGGGGTGGCACACCCTTTTGCGAAACTGTCAAACTAGAATTTGCTGCAATATTACTTTACATAAGATTAATCGAACCCTTTTCAAAAGTTATGCCACTTGCCAGAGAGGGAGAGAGAGAGAGGGGGAGAGAGAGAGAGTGAGAGAGAGAGAGAGAGAGAGAGAGAGAGAGAGAGAGAGAGAGAGAGAGAGAGAGAGAGAGAGAGATAGTGAGTGGGTGGGTGATTGGTTCACCGTCATGTGAGAATATGCTGCTGTACGCACCGTTTGGACGTTCTTGCTGGCGTCACCATGGCGCGGCCCCCGTTATTACTTGCAGACACTCACCAGGAGCCACAACCGAGTACCGAAGGGTGAATGAAGAATGGGTTTTCAATTTATGAAAGACAGGAAGGTGGAAAAGTCCGAACTCGCAGAAAGGAAATCAAAACCCAACGTTTGATCGCAACAAAGAAAAGAAAACATACGGCTGGTGAGCGCGTTCCCATCTGTTAGTTTCCCTCCTGCATGCTGGGGTGCTGGCTGGGCTATCCTTTCCGCTCGCTCGCAAATTTATTCCACCATCCATCTCCATTAGGCATTAGCAGGGCATCCGGGTTCGGGAAAGTTTTGCTCCCAAGTATGTCCACTCTCTCTCTCTCTCTCTTTCTCCCTTTCTCGCTTCTTGTATTTGGAGAGATTACGGAAGATTCCAAGAAGAGGTTTTCCAGCGACTTTTTCTGTCTTGTTATGCCCTCAAAAGCCTGTGGCCTCGACGTTAGCGAAAGCTTTCTGTTCCAAACTTAAAACCTGATCCACCCTTATGACAGGACTTGCGTAAGTGGAAGAGTCCTGTTCCCGGAGTACCCCTCTGGCCGTGTGTGTGTGTGTATGTGTGTGCGTATATGTCGTACCATGAATCCGGTCCTGCAGTTCAGCATTATCGAATCAAAAATTCAACCAACGTTAGTTGTCTGCTCTCGACTTCTGTGCCTCGAAACCGCAACCTTTTGTTTCACTTCCACAAAGAAACAGACGTCTGTCACCGTCTGTGTGTGTGTGTTTGGGGCGGTGGTGGTTGAAGGGTAAGGGATTGTTTTACTTGTTGTTGTTGTTGTTGTTTGTTAAAAGATAAACCATTCCAACCAACCAACCAGCGCGATCATCATCCTCGGAGCGCGTTTTGAAGGCCGCAACATATTTCAGCGCGTCGTCAGATCGACTTCGGATTCTCGCACACACACACAAACACACACACACAAACACACACACACGTACATGCGCACACACACGCACACATAAACATAAGTCTTTTTTAAAAGGGGAAAAGCGAAGGTGGAAACTCGCAATGTTTTGTGCTGACGCTAGAAAAGAAAAAAAGAAAATGTTGCAGCCTTCTCTCCGACTCCGACGACCAAAAGGGGCCGTCGTCGTCAACCGGAATACTGCCACCTGCAGCGAAAATGTTGAAATTCCATCCCCTGGTTCGAGGCAACTAACTTTGTGCGCTCAAGTCAAGATGGAATTGGAATAGTTCTTCTTTCGGTTCTCTTCCTCCGTCCGCGTTTACGTTTTCCAAATTTTCCACACGAATTCCCGCCTGACGCTCGGTAGCAAAACTTGCGCTGACGCTGCTTGGCGCTGCTCCCGGAGAAGTCAGCCATACCCGCGGCCATACCGGCCATGGCCATCAAATTTAAATACTTTCCTTCGTTCCCCCGGTCGGGTGGGGGGGGGGGGGGGGGGAAACAACACTGGTCTCGGTCGGGAGGGGCAGCCGCATCAATCCTCCAGCCCGGGGGAGACGGATGCATCTTCACGATGCTTCCGAAAGCATAAATCCGTCAAAAGTTCTCCGTTGCGTGAAACGTGAGTTGAAATGTATATACAGATACACGTGCACAGTCACGACCACCACCGCGTGTACACTACGTATAAGATACATTTGTGCGGGGTGGCCAATCTGTCTCGCTTGAGGATGACCGGACTGCAGGGGTTGCTGGTGGTGGTAGTGGTGCAAAACTTTTCTTTGTCGTTCTCTTCGCCCTCAGCCTGAGCCAAGGCTCAGCCCAGCCGGAGAGTCAAGCCAAGGATAGAGAGTCTGGCGGAGTCAAGCGCAATCGTTCCCCTTCTTTCGAGCGCTTGAAGAAGAAGTAGAAGCAGCGAGCGCGCAACAAAGCAACAGCAAAAAAAAAGAAGAGCCAAAAGAAAACGGCAGCAGGTTGAACAACTTTCCTGAGTGCGCTCGGTGTTCGTGCATAATTTTCGCCTGCTTCCTGTTGTACTTTGTCACCAGCCAAGGGAGTAAACTAATGGACAAATTGGAACATAATTTCATGCATCATTTACAGCCCCCCCCCCGATCCCCGGGACTAGGAGTGGTTACCCTAGTTTCGCTTGGTTTTGGCTTTCTCTTTTAAGGTTGTGTCCGTTCGCTTGATCTTTTGTGTGTGTGTGTGTGTGACCGGAAAGAAATGGGATTTTAAATGTTTCCAGTCGGCAACAAACCTTCCTTTGCTTTTCATTTTGTCGTTTTTTTTGTACAAACTAACTTTGTTTTTCTATTTCTCTGTCTTTTCTTATGTTCTCATACCTTAGTTTCTCTCCTTTATCTTGTTGCTTTCCTTTTCTTCTGCGTTCTGTTTTCTCTTGATCGTGTACACTGTAATAGTTTTTATAAATGTTTCTATTGATCAATCATCATGCTTTTCTTGCCATTATTGTGTATTTCTTTTCTCTGTTTCATTCCCATCGTTTGTCGTTTTCCTGTTTCACTTCATTTTATCGAGTTTGTTCGTTTTCTTGATGTCCTTTCGTTAAAATGAATGTTTACATGTTTCTACTGCATTCTATAGCAGATCAATTTAATGTTCTTCTAAATTTGTATTTCTATTCTCTGTTTCTTTTACAGGTAAGACTAGAGACTATACAAAACCGATTAGGCTTTGGAACGAAGACGGTATTCGCTTATCACACTGTACACTGTAGGTCAATCCAAACATTTCTCCTTTATGCATTTCCGTTGTAAAAAAGAAACGAACCGCTGAGTAATACCTACATGAATCGACTCCCTATCATGCCACCTGCTTTCGGAGCATAGAATGCGCTTCTCGTAAATAATTCAAAACAAACAGTACCACCACACTGGCACCTCAATACCAGCGCCATGCAACCGTAAGCGTACTTCGGCTCCAGGAACTTTGCTTCCCTTGAAAATGAAATACAGTTAATTGGGCAATTAGTGGAAACTTTCGGGGGGGATGATTAATGCATCAAGCGACGCACCGGAGCCACCGTGAGGGGCGTGAACCGTGGCTGTTGGAACGGTCACGACGCGATGCCCTCGAATCGATTTGAATGACAGGTTTGCCTGTCTGAAGATGGTGGTGGTGGTGGTGGAAATAACAAAACAACCGTCAATGAGGTTCGTTGAATAGTATTTGCGCGGTGTTTGCCCTGCGCTCCCTCTGGCCGTGCCACAATCCAGAGTTCAAGTAAATTGGTTAAACAAACCGATTGATTGACCGATTGAAAGCCAGCTGGTTCGGGCCAGGAGCAGCAGCTCGGTTGATGTGGCGGAGAAGATAATGATAAAAGGTGAGGCGGGCGGTGGGTGGTTTGGTTGATTAACACATTTCTCCTTCAAATCAAACAAAAGCCGAATAGGCTTCTCATTATACCGAGTTGGGCGTCGTCTCGGATAGCGGTGCATTGCAATCAGTTCGACGATCGGCCAGATGAAAGCAAGTGTATCTTATGTCCATTATCACTCCCTTCCGGTGAATGGAAAGGAGTGCTGCTTTAATGCTTCCATTCCAACAGCTAAGGGGTTGAATTGGATGATTTTATTAGCAAAAAAATGGCATTTCTAACACAAAACTTCACCAAGTGAACTCACACAACGCTACCGAAAAGGTTCCGAAAAGCTGTATCCGAACCCGTAGCGGCGGCAATTTGGTGCACATGTTCCAGCATGTCGGCACAACACGCCATGACGGGCTAGAGTATAGATGCGTCTGTTGCTCTTGCGTTGGCACAAATGGAATGCTGAAATGCTGGATAGAGAGAGAGAGAGAGAAAATGGTGTCTGGTGCACGGTGGGCGAACCGTGCCGCGACTTCGCTCAGTTCATATGCATGCCAATTAAATATTTAAATAACATTAAACATATGTTCCGACGCATCGCAGCAAATTGCACTACCATTGGGACCAAAGGGTAAGGGAACGCGGAATGTTCTGCCGTGTTGTGTTCTGCATCGTGCAGAGTCTGCATTAGAAGGCAGCAGCAGCAGCAGCAGCCGCCTTTTCCGTGTTTAGTTTATTGGGCTGCTGCTCGCAGCAGGAAGGATGAAACGAACTCACACACACACACGTGTACAGCCGGGGCGTCGGTGACATTATCATTTTGGATTGCAGAGCCAGCCAAATGCTAGGGTGGTGCACTCTGTCTCCCTTTCGCTCTTTCTCTGACGCGTCTCGTTGCCGGTGGTTTTGGGGGGGATGGAAGAAGGGGCCTGACGCTTTCAGACGACGGCCACCAAATCGTTCCAAAAGTGCTCGGCCTCTCGGTTGCCTCATCGTGACCCAGGGCACCGTCGTGTGGAGCTTTTTACTGCCGTACCATAAACCATGTCTGCACATGTGTGTGTGTGTGTGTGTGTGTGTGTGCGTGAGTCTCGAGTGGCTGATAGAGAAATTCATCTTTTTTCCTCATTTCTCGAGCCCGCCATGACGCCATTTGCATGCATCCAGTAGTAGCAGCAGCCGGTGCAGTAAATGGCTACCGAGCATCATACATATGCTGGCGAATGGCGCGCGTGGAGCAAGCAGCACATTGTATGAGCGGTGCGCGTGCGACGATTTGCTAGCAAATAAAGTTATGCACTTTAGCATGCTGGTGAGGGACGCAGAAAGTGTTTGAAATCTTCCGTAAATTCTATTTCGATAATCTAATACGTGGCAGCGGCGAGCAGGAACGTTACTTCGATTTCCGGACGCATGCATCGATGATTTCGACGGGCCTGTGTGTGTGTGTAAGGCATGGCAGATGTGTCCTTTCTAAGGCGGCAGTTTCAAGTGATTTGGATTCGGTTTCGTCCTAAGAAATGTCCGCCGTGAGGGACTTCAATGCAAAGGGGGGAATTCAAAACAGAATTTCAATTGGACGCTGATGCTGTTAGATGAATAGTGTTCACGAGTAAGAGATTTATTCAAAGAAATCCATCACCTGGTGTTTGTTATCCTTCGAACAAATGCTTTCGATTGCCGGGAATTAGAGTAATTGATCAAAAAAAACTTGTTGCTCAATTCTTGGTCCATCATTTTACTTGGTGATACTTGGTGCAAATTTCCACAAATACACACTCATTCGTAGTCCACTAAAAACCAGCAGGAAATGCGTAACGCTTCAGACGAATTAGTTGCTGAATCATGCCTATTAGCGACATGCCTGGGTAGCATATATTTCGATTCATCATTTTTTTGGGGTTAACGAGCATAGAAAGGAGGAAAAGAGAGGAGATAGAGAGCGAAAAAAGAGAAGGAGAGATAAAGAAAGAGAGAGAGAGAGCGCGCGTGTGCCACTCCAGGTGTATGGCATCATTCTTTCAATCATATCGCTCGCGAAGCGAAAGCATAACATTTGGGAGGAAGTGGGTGGAAACATTCATAAACTCCACGCCACCGGGAGGCGCGCGCCTCCCGGTCCTCGACCTCCTGTGGGAAAACCGTTCCCAGCCCGGACATTTGGCCGCTATTTCCGGAGACCACCCTTCACCCTCTTCCCTACCCCGCTTCCGTACCATCCCCCTTTTTGGGTACCGCATCCGCATAACAACATCCACTTATCTCTGCGCTTTCCGCTTTTCCGGTTTCCGGTGCGGTCTCCCTTCTCCCCTACCCCGCAAAAAGGCCTCCCCGGGAAACGGCTTGCCAGCAGAGATGGGTCGGCGTTTCGCGGTTCGCGCTCTGTTTAGCGTGTTCTGTTCCGGATGGCGGCGTCCAGCGAGCGCGCCCGCGACAGTGAGCATCAGCGGATCGTGTGGCCCATTTCCCACTGAAGGACACGTGTGCACACACACACACACACACACACCGGTGCCGGTGGTGAACGTTCAGTTCCAAATCCTGGAGCTACCCTCCCCCCCGGCCATTTGTTAACACTCTACCTTCTTTTCCGGGGGCCGCCCGGCCCGGAAAGGACGATGGCGGACGCTTAAGCACTCGAGCACTACAAGAAGAAAGACGTGGGGAAAGCGGAATAGAGAAGGCACGTGACACACACACACATGAGAGCGGGAAAAGGATAACAAATGCACATACATTATGATGAACGCGACCAGCCGCCACGTCAGCATGCAGCGTGAAGCTCCACAGAAGACACCTTTGCTGGCTGTGTGTGTGTTTGAGTGTGTTTTTGAATCTTTTTTGTGACCTTTTTTCCGATGCTCACTCGCGAAAGGTTATAACCAAGCAGCAAGCACGTTCATCATGTCGCTTCTTCCGATGATCAAAGGACCTTCAAACGTTCGACGCGATCGACCAGCGACCGGTGCGACCGTATTGCCAACCCGAGGACGAAGGAAAAGTGTGCTAAAAAACATGCCTCCAGCAACGGGAAATGGAACCTCTTTAAGCCGAACTCCAGAGCCTCTTGAAGCCAAGAGGCTCGCCGCTCAACACACACACACATACACGGTTTGATGAAATTTTAATAAAACCTAATTCAATTGCTACAAATAAGGCATCGAGAGCGTGAGAGAGAGAGAGGTATGGATGGGCGCAGGGGGCAATTCCGAGGGACATGGACCGCCATACGAAAAACGCCATAATTTGGGGTTATTTTGCAAAAGATTCAATTGAAATTTATTCATTTATGCTGCGACCACCACCGTTGGTTGGTGTCGTCGTCGTAGTCACCGTGGTCGTGGTTGCTATGGTCCATG
>NC_064875.1:49192041-49269541 GCF_943734745.1 Anopheles darlingi
GGCCCACAAATGCGTCGCTTTTTGAGATAAGGTTGGGGTAAAATCTAATGAAAAGATTTCTGCTCTAGAAGAACGCCATTGATCAGAACATTGCAAACCTTTTTGGTAGAAATTGCGGTATCAAATACATTGATCCAATAATTCGAGAAATAGAAGCATTGCAACCATTTTGAAGCATTACTAGAAGTATTGCAGCCAACTGTATTGTGCTTCTACTTACATTTACATATACAAAATTTAGTAAAACAGTGCATTGCGAAGTAAATTATAAGCCACAACTTTCTTCTGAAAGCATTCCATAAAATACATTTAATTATCTCGTTACTGCATATTATGCACTTTTTAATTGAGATGATCGCTCAATCATGATCGCTTCCATATTAGAAAGCATTCGAGTGCGTTATTCCCTGTTGGATTGTTTTATACATGGGACATTGATGCTCTTTGGACAGTTTTTATCAAGCAAATAACTCATAATTGGCGACCAGAAAGTTTTACTCTAACAAAATGAAGCATTTTTCTCACTCATACGAATTATGTTATGATCTTCACCTCCATACAACCCCCTTCATGCGCCAACATGCGATACGCTTCATTCGCAAGATCCTACACTTGCGGGTCGGCGAGCCAGAAGCAGTTCGAGACAACGTTGAAGCTTCTTCCTCCGAAGCGCCAAAAACCGTCCGTTAAAAGCGACAATCTCGTGCAATAAAGCACCCGTCTCGTGCGCTGCTCGCATACGGTTGAGTTGTTATGTTTAATGAAAAATTGAAGAGCGTCATAAATAGTGGCGAGACACACACACACACACACACAATCCCCGGTTCCAACCAACGGTTGTCTGTCGGTTGGTCGACCATCAGAACGGCGCCATTTGCTCGGTGGAAAAACGAATGAAAAAAAAACAGACGAACAGAGCAATGGATTCGCACCTGCTGGCGCTGACTAGAAGACCAGCTGGCAGGTGCTCGCATCCACACCACGCCAGGGCATGAACATAATTGTTCCATTCACTCGAGTTGAGTTCGGTGGGAAAAGAGCAATCTCGATGATTATTTCATCCCTCATTTTTCGGACTTTCGGACGAGCGCGGTGGTCGTTGTGTACCGGAGTCACACCCTTGAGATAGTTTTTTTCTTGTTTTGTATTTTACTTTTGCTGCTAACATTCGCCTTTTCGGGCGCCCCAGAGAACCAGTTCGTCTTCCACTTTTATTCGCCATTTGGCTTTGTCACGAGACAAAGCAGCTGAGACTCCAGAACTCGATGTGGGGGGAGGGAAAACAAAAGGGAATAAAAATTAAAGACTCTCTTCAAATCAGAAGACATCCGCGCACTCTCTCTCTGCTTCCTTTAGCATCAGCTCGCGAATCTGCGCCTCGCCTCAGAATGGTGGACATAAAAGTTGTAATTAAAACACGGAGATGCGCCTTATAAAATGTTGACTGTTCCTATAAAAGAAAACTCCCCCCACCACCAGCAGAAGGCGGTCGGCCTTCAGAAGAGGTGACAAAAACCGAACCGGCGCTTTAGGAACGGGGAAAAAGATGCTGTCGCGACGGGCTGGCGGATCATCACCACGGGATGAAACGAACTAAATTAAACATAAAATATGTTAATTTCACATGAGCCCACTGATGTTGTTTCCATGTTTGCTGTCGCGAGTCGCGCTTCGAGTACTTACGAGTCTGTGTGTTTGGGTGTGTGTGTGTGTGTGCGATTCCGCTGCTGGTGAGGTAAATAAGAGTTAAGCAGTTTTTTGTGCGTTTTGCGGAAACTCAAATACGCACCATAAGCAAACCGTTTGGTGCAGAGAAACCGGGCGTGTGTGTGTCTTGGTCTAAGCCATGCGTGGTGTCAACCTGACACGCTAATCGGCTCGAAGATACTTTGAGGTGCACGCGTGTGTGTGTGTACAAACATGCATTACAAACATGAAGCTTAACATTTGTTTCATTGTATTTTATGGCATCGTCGTCGTCGTCGTCGTCGTCGTCGTCGCGTCATGTTTGCTCGCGCTGTCATCGTTATCGTTAGGCAGACGATCTTACGACTAATCATGAGCTAGCTCACCAACAGCAGCAGCAGCAGCAGCATAGAGTCTTGCTCACTTCCTCACTCCTACTCAACACTTGGCGACGTGGCGCTAGTGGAGTGAAAATCCTTGTACAAGTCACTCACTGCTGCCGAGCTTGACGCATGTTTCCGGGCCCGTGCCTGTGTCTGAGATCTTGTAAAAACATATTCTTATGCTCATTCCACTAACGCGGTGGGGGGGGGCTTGTACTTAATGGTTGACCGACGGTACACGAAGCGCTAACAGAGGGCACCGATTAGTGGCACACGGGGCACGGGGATGCATGTTAGAGGACTTTATTTCCTGATTATCTTTGCCACTCGACCACAAACCTACGAACAACAGACATACACACACACACACACAGTAATAATGGTGGTATGTGTGCTGCTACCACTAACAAAGGAGCGACAATCGTATAATTCTATTAAATTTGAAAGCAACATAAAACCCGTTTTTGAAATGCCACTTGGTTTGGTTTGCTCATCTGGTGTCTGGTGTCCTGGTGTCTTGCATCATCATGCCAGACGAAGATGCCTAGCAGCCGGTGCCAACCCGTGCCATTCGACATTCTTCACCACATAGTGACACACACGCGCGCGGGTGCACACCTTTGGGAAACGTTTCCGGCAAATTAACTTTCACCTGATGCCCGCACTCCGCTGTTTTGGCATTCATGACACACGAAGAGAGAGAGACGAAGAGAGAGAGAGAGAAAGCCCCTTCCCTCCTGGACGCCTCGTGGCGCCATAGTTTGACTTTGACAATGGATGTGAATCTCTTGTGCTCCTCTAACACTAACACTTCCCTTCCTTCTTGCATCCCCTTTTTGGGAGCTGTCGGTCGGTTGTGGGACTCGCGACGGCAAACACTCCGCACCGTACAAGCTGGCCTGCCGCGTGCCAGCTAGAGATGCTAACCGTCGCCCCGTTTGGTCGCTCCCCGGATGGTTGTACCTTTTTGGGGCTGTCACAAGCCGCGCCCGCGACCTGGCGACGCCCGTGGTCCCGCGAGATGGCTGATGCTGCTGCTGCTGCTCGGAAGAGATAGTATTTGTGCCACGAATTTGACAGAACACCGCCTCGACGGCGACGGTGGCAAGGACCTTCTCTTCGCGCGAGTCACTCAACCAGTCAGTTAGTTTTGTGGTGCCGGGCGACTCACTTAGGGACTATAGAGGGCGGCCTGGCCCCTCTCCACCGGTGTGCACTCTCACTGGTTATTGTAGATACTTTATCAAAATGAAGTTTCCTTCACTCGTACGAGCGGCTGCCGGCAGTGTAACTGCTGCTGCACACACACACACACACAACCCGGTACATGGTTGAGCCTCCGGGGAGACGGCTTCTAACAAATCATGGCCCACGCCATCACCGGGCACGTCGGTTGGTACGCGACCAAACGAGTCACCATTTGCTGCTGTGGCCTCTGTTGTGTCGAGACAATCGTCGTCGTCGTCGTCGTTGAGGAGAGGAGGACCGTCTGTGTGTATGACCAGCGTTTGTTGTAAGACGAATTGAGTGTGCTCGTGTGTGTGTGTGTGAGTGTGTAAATTCGTTCTGCAGGCCTTTGGTTCCGGTTCCACCCGTGAACCGTAACCGGTGGAACGGCTTGACGCGTTTAATTTGATAAACGACTTGACATTTCATCTTGCCATTCTCGACCACCAAGGCAATGCCGGGACCGGACGAAATGGACCACCGGGCAATGATTTTACTGGAATTAGACACACCGGTGTCCCGGTCACACCGCTTTCCGATTCGTTATGAGATGAGGTGTTTTTGCCAGAATTCGAGCATTGCTCGCTTACGTTACCATTTACTGCCACTCCTGCTGCTGGACTCGCTGATGAATAACAACTAATTTGCAATGTTCTGCTCTCGCTCTCTCTCTCTCTTTCGCAGGTATGTTGAAGGCACCATTGCTCAGCTTCATCCAAAATCAACGCAACACATTAAATTACGGATATACGGTTTGTTGTATCAATACGGGGCTCGCCAAGAGGCTTGTTAACTACTCCGTTTTTTCCCGGAAAAGCTCGCAACTGATTTCACCACCACACACACGGCCCCCGGTTACCTGATTATGAGCAGTGGCAGCAGCAGCAGTAGCGCTGCCGATTCGTGGAAATCCAGTTCGGTTTTCTCCGCGAGCGCAACATGAAACTCGATCTCGCTCACCTCGTAGCTTCCGTTTTACATGCGGAAGTGGTGCTGATACATCGTGTTTGTGCGCGTGTATACATTTGATTCATTGTCCGCAGAATCGGGCGCAAATTGAAATGCAGCCAGACAAGCGACCGTTTCCGAGGCGCTGGTGCTGGTATTGCTGCTGGTATTTCCACGAACTGTATGCACGCTATGCTCTACGCTTCGTGAAGAGTCAATTGACGGTCAACAATGCCGACTCGCTCGCTCGTCGACTAATCAGCCGCTAAGCAGCTGCCACAACTAATTCGTGGAACTGATCTCGTGGCCTCACTCGTCATACATTATGTTCACGTCACGTTGACGCCGATGTTGGAGTGCTCTGTCCGTCACGTCACGTCACAGCATTCGTGCTGAAGACACGTGTTCGATGATGTTGTCGATAGACTTTTAAGCATTTACTTTTAGTAAAAGGACTCCGTCTCTTATCATCGGATCTGATGTTCCTTTTTTGTGTGCCAGCATGTACAGGGGGGGCAACGAGAAAGAGATACAGTGAACAGCAATAACTCCGATCTTGGTTTACAGTTTGAAAAAGCAGTATTTTTACTGCTGGGTTTGAGTGTTGTTCACTCAAAAATTGTAACAGATTCTTGTAGAGAACAAATCAGAATGTTGTATCTTCAAATCCTCACCAACATTTAAATAAGAGGAAAGCTGTCACATCTGAATTTGAGCTGATTATGCGCGTACAGAACCATCAAACGATTGCTGCTGAAGACGCACGCTGCTTCTTGCAACATACTTTTTTTCAGGCGGCAACAAAAGACTTTGAAGGCATCTTTGAACAAGCAAAATGATTGCGTGCATAATGTATCTTTTCGCGGTATTCCAACCGATAAAAAAAGTGCACAGCGATACCAAAATGGCTTATATATAATGGTATGGGGCGCCATATTTAAAGAAAGAAAACTCCCACTGTTATTCGTTGATAAAGGCGTAAAAATCCACGAAAAATATTATTTGGAATTCGTTCTCAAGCTCCAATTGATTCCTTGTGCGTAGAAAATAAGGGAGAAAAAGACGTTTGTTTCCAACAGGCTTCAACACCTACGCATAAGGCATTGACTGTTCAGACGCAGATGGTGAGCGCAAAATTTGCCATGCCTTGAAAGCTCATCGGAATGGCCCGTGTCGTCTTCTGATTTAAACCCACTCGATTTCTAAGTATGGGTATATTTGCCAGGGAAGCTGGTTGACACAAAGAATATGACTTTAAACCGTTAAAAAACGGTTTATAAAAATTTGGGACGAAATACCGAAGGAAGTCGTCCGTGTGGCTTGCAATAATTTTGGAAAGCGATTGGAGGCTGTTATAAAAAAATGAGGGGAAAGAATTGAAATGAATCAATCAAATTGAAACCATGGCAATAGAACCTTGTGTTAAAAATAAAAAATACGTGAAAAATTACATAGTTTCCATTTTATAACAAAATTTAAGTGTATCACTTTCACGTAGCCACCCTGTAAATAGGTGCTTTACACACATACGTACATGCACACGCACACAAAATAATACCTCGGGTAGGATCGATTCTTGATCAAACACATAACACCTTCTTGGACGAGAGATTATCGAGGGAAGCGTCCTCCAACCGACCTAATGGGTCTAAGAAATCAAGCTTCAGGAACTTTAACGAAACGGAACCAGCGCTGAAGATGAACGCTGATATCGAACTAGTGCTTGGTGGTCCGGCGCCGACCATTCGTCGTCCATTTTCCATTCCTATCAGCACCTTTAGTGGTGGAACAGTACAATGCAGTAGCCTGGCACCATCGCATCGCGCGGCTACATTTACAAGGATTTAAATAGGTCGTAAAAGAAATGTGATTTATGAGGGTGCTCACCCTCGCACCCGCCCCTTCCCGGGACCCATTTGGAAGTGGAAGGCATCATATTGGACTGGTGATGGTGTGTGTGTGTGTTGGTGCTTGGGGCCCCGATCGGAAGGGGTCCAACTCCTTCCGGTTTTGCGTCCCCGTTAGATAGATTTCGATTCCTATCTAGAATACCTTTACACACACACACAAGCAGCGTAAAAGGTCACTTAACTGTAGGCCCTTCTATTGCGTGTACCCATGTGCGCGCATGTGTGTGTGTGTGTGTGTGTGTGTGTACGGGGATTGGCTATTGGTGGAGAGGCAATTTAGAAATGCCAATCCAACCGGCCACCGCCCTTCCCACCGATGGAACGGAATTGAAATCGCCGTCAAACCCCGCACGACGGTACTCCAACGGCATCACGGGGTTTACGATTACAAATGACGCCTTTCGGTCGGATTTCCAATTTATGTAGTCCACCCTTGCACCTCCCTTACATCAAGACCACTGTCGAAGGAATCGAACCGGAGCTGGACATTGGCCGCCATCGCCATCGTCGTCGGAGTAAGAATATTTTAATGTTCTCTTTCTCTCTCTCCGTCTCTCCTGTGTCCCGTGAGGTGTGGTGAGAGGGCAGTGAAGTGAACATAAGTTAGGTTGGGCGTCCGTCAATACCCAATTTGTTTATTTGCCGGGGCAGCAACGAGGCCCCGACAGGGAGTTGCGTGTTTGTTGGATGAACGAAGGAAAGGGAACGCACAGGTGGATTTCTTCTTCTTCGTTTTTCTTTAACGGCAGAGGACGGTGACCCAGGCTTGATGAAGCGATGGAATGTCGAGAACATAATCGAGTTTTACACATTGATCCAATGTCGACGGTGGCGGCGACCGAACGGAATCAATTTGGGTCGCTCGGGAAATGGAGCTGAATGAATCCCGGATCCGGAGGGTTTATGGCCGTTGGCCCTGCGGACACCATTTGGAACAAATCCGAGGACAGAGAATCCATTCTGTGGCGCCGTCAGCGATGGCGATTTTGGCTTTTTTATCGCTCGCATCGGGAATAAGAAAAGAAGCGCGCGAGTTTTTCGTTGTTTCGGAACTAGCGAACCCACCTAAGGCTGCTAATAAGCCCGCAGGATCGAGGCTTTTAATCAAATTGCACAACACTCACACATACATTACGGTGGCAGGCCATCAGTTTTAAGCACCAGCGCACCACCGATAAATATCCGGCAAACCGATAAGGACGAGTAGAGGGCTCGGTAAATTTAATTTCACAATTTTTTTTCTTCACACAAAATGCTTCCCGTTTCCGCCTTTGTTCGAACTTTAAATTAGTAATCGTAACGGTGTCTGTGTGCGAGCGAGCGGCACTTGTGCGACCGATTATAGGTATAACAACAACATCGACAGCTGCCGGGGCTATTAAGAGGCCCCCCGATTTCTCGCGCCATCATTACGCGCTCGCGAACGTGCGCGCGGCTAATGGTTGAGAAATTAATAATTTTTCGCCTTCGCCTAAGACCCAAACCAACCAACCAACCAACCAGCCCTAGGCTTGCCCGTTTTCCATCCATTTTCACTGCCACCGATGGTGAGCTTAATGTTTATGAATAAATCAAACGATCATAAATATACGCATCTTCCCGACGGTGCCCGATTCGCTTCCCAGCATTTTGCCATAAAAAAAATGATACAGCCTCTCTTTCGCTCTCTCCTCCTTTTACACTCCCCCTGGAGGTGGTCTTCCGCACCCTGGGGTGGGGATCTGTTTCGGCAAATTAAGAACGCCACCGCGTGCAACAGGAGCCGGGGCCGTTAATATTTATTGCTTCTATTGGAAAGGATTAAATCCAATCAGGCAATCGTTGTTGGTGGTGTTGGTGCTGGTGTTGGTGGAGAGGAAGAGGATTCGTAAAGTGACACCGCGTTGCATCTGTTGCCTTCGCGCGAGATTTAAACACGAGAAGCGTCCCCTTCCTCCTCGAAGTTGCGCCACATCGATGCCAATTGCATTGTCCTCGTCGTACGATGCGCAGGAGTTTTATGGTTTCGCAGATAGAACTGCCAAGGGGGGGGGGGGGGGGAGACTCCTGAGAAGGAGCAAAATATAATGCCATCATCCTCCCCTTTCCGCGAGGGGAGCGGGTCTAAAAGTGGAAGGAAGTTACTTGTGCTCCGAGCGATCGCTCGAGCTCGAGCTGATTGGTGGTGGTGGTGGTGGTGAACGCGCTGCCGTAAAGAAAACGTCCACAGTCCACAACCTACCTTCTCTTCATCGTAGTCTCACTTCTTCTTCTTTAATCATGATGGAAAATGAAGGCAGGAAGAGAACGAACGGCGGAAAACTCACCTCCCAGGGAGCGTGCAGCAGCAGAAACGTGTTCATTCAGTGAATTAATTTGACAGCTCAGGTGCTTTATGATTGTAATTAGACATGCCCGGCACGTCGTCGTTCTTGCCGCCGTCCTCATGCTGGTACTGTTCGTCATCATCATCGTCGTCGTCGCCGTCTCGCCGTTTCGCGCTGGAATGGAGCGAGTTTTCTTTCGTTACACTTTCCCACAAAGGGTGGCTTCTCCCGACGACGGAATGGAGCAGGAAAATCATCTTGAAACGCGTGCGCGCTCGCGCTCCACACGATGGCATCACCATCAGCAGCTGAAGGAAAGGAGAAAAGAAAATTGGGTTTTCTTCTCTGTCATTATTTATGTTGCAATGCTGCTGCTGCTGCTGCTGCTGCTGCTGGTGCCTGGTAGTAACTGCCACAAGCAGCACCCCTCTTCCTTCCGTCGGTGGTTGATGGACTGTGTGCTATTCCTCCTTCCGTTTCACTTCGCACGGAGTCCTGGCCCTGGAGTGAAACGGGATCACTTTAAACGTAATCGTGACATTAGCTCATCAGCGACGACGCTCCAACACAGCCTGCAACTGCATTCCACGATGACGCACGCTGGCTGCTGCCCGGGGCCTACGGTGTGCCGAGTTTTCCCGTTCACCACCTCCGCCAAAGGAAAAGCAAATACCAAGAAAGCGACAGCGATCGATCCCCGGTATGGCGTCTAGCGACTAGCCTTGCACCCTTGCACGCGTCAAACGCATACCCCCTGCCTGACTGTCGTCTCGGTCGATTTGTAGCCACTTCCGCTGTACCGTCCGCCTGCTTCCTCGTGCTTCTTCCTCGGTTTCTGCGTATTTTCCATTCGAGAAAATTGACCCGCTTTTCCTCCCGGTTCGGTTTCTCACTGGCTGGTGAAGTGACATTTGACGAAGGGGATGACATTTAGTGCAACGATGCGTTACGCGGGCACAGGACCCGGCTCCACCTGGTCTCATTCCTTTCCTTCCCCTTCGCTTTGCTAATGAGTGTCTATCGGTGGCGGAAGGTTGAGAATTGATCAAAGGGGGTGAAGCTTTTTGCCTTGCTTCCACGGTAACTGGTGCATGTATTAGGTTGCACCGGTTGCATAGTATATTGGCTAGCTCATTAGGGATCGTTCTTCCTTCACCTTCGCCCGGGCAACGGGCTGAATATGAAGCCGTTTCTTTTTAATTAAATTGACTGTTGGTCTCACTCTTAAAGACCAAAGGTCATTCCATTCCAACCGTGATTAGTCGATAGAGAAGTGGAAAGGCAAGGGGAATGAAATGGCCCAGCAGCCCATCAAACTGTCAATTAATAATTTTTGCTCACTCGAGCTCGAACCACCAGCGAGACAAGGCGAGACAAGACACAAACGTCCTGTAATCGGATGATAAATTGGCAGAAATAATTATTGGCCAGCCAGCCAGCCAGCCAGCCAACCATCGAGCGAGCGTGCCAGGGTCTATCCAATAAGCAAATTATAGTTTTGTCCCCGGTAGGACGGTAGGAAGAACGAGAACGCAAAAGGGCAAAACCACAAATACTCTCTCTATCCATCCGAACCGTTCACCCCTCTCCGGTGTGTCTTTGTGTGTCTGTGTGTTGCACCACCGGTGATAAAGGGAAGGGATAAGGGTACGAATCGAATGCCCGCATATTGGGGGTGGCCGGACCAGCCGCTCCCCCCGATCCGGGACCGGATATTGAAATTGGCAAGCGGCGCGTATTCAATAATCAAACTGCGTCAGGGGAACCGTCGCAACGGAGAACCTGCCAGCCAGCCAGCCCGGGCATGCGGGTTCGGTTCGGATGTGTGTTCCAGCTATCAGACCCCCGCCCCAGGACCAGAACCCGTTGCCGTGTGCCGTGCCGTGTGCCCATTTTCTTCAATAATAGAATACCAATTTTCAATTACGATGATGACCACCGCAGAGATCGAACAGTCGCTAGCCAACCAGCCAGCCAGCCAGCCAGCCGGCAAACACCCCGGCCAGTGACCGTCGAGCCTCGTCTGCCTGCGCTTTTGACGGAAAGCAAGCGAACGAACGAACGGACCCAGAGTGAGCGAGCGCGCGACGTGAAATCAAATTTTATGAAATGCCATTCAGCTCGCGGACCGCTTATCGGGGGCTTAGGATGTTTGGGGGGGTTGCTTCTGTGTGGACCTGTGCGCCACGATTTCAATTGCACTGATTATTGGTGTATTCTCACACACACACGCACACACACACACAAAGCAGAGTGCAACGAGAGCAATCGGCGAGAGTGGCTCCGGGAATAATGTAGGAAGAAATTAAGGCGATTGACCGGCGGCATAGGCGGTGGCCGGGTGGTATGATGCCATCCCAAATGCCACTGAATTGACACTGATTCGACACACCAGACCGGGTGGCTGTTTATCAGCTTCTGGTGAGGGTGAGGATAGTGTTAAAAATCGAATTAGGCGATGGTTTATGGGAGTGAATACGTGATCCGATCGCTCCGGTCTAATTGTGACCTTCAATGTGGTTTTAACGGATAAAACACCTGTCCAAGAAGTCCCTTAAAAAGTCGTCGTCATCCTAGGCTAGAGGGTGGCTTATGCGCATCTTCTTTCGCATCCACCGCAGAAGCAATAATTCTTTCGCTGGCGGTGTCAGTGCTTTAGCTAGACTTCCTTTCTTTGGATAACCATTTCCATCATCACGATCTGCAGCTGCATTCCCGCCAGGAAGCAACGCAACCACAGCTCTGTGTGTGTGTGTGTGACCAAAAACCGCGATTCCGAACATATTTATAACCTTTTATTCAAATCTGCATAGATTTATGGTGTGGATTGTGGACCGTGGAATGTGCACACCACCACGGGGTACACCATGGGAGTGTACGAGAACGAACGAACAGACGAACGGACGTAAGAACAAAGGAACTGCAATGAAAAATCATCTTCGGTTGCTTTTGTGCTTTATCCACCTTCGCGCTTCTGCGCACCATCCCCCTTACCCTCTAGTCAATCGTTTGCAAATGGACCGATTGCATACGTGCCACTGTTGGCCGCCTCTATGGTACGGTGCCTTTGTTTATTCTCAAATAATATTGCAGCCACCGACGTTCGGGGATCGGTAGCGGACGCCACTGACGATAACAATGAAGCGAATGGGTATGGAGGGTCCTCAACGTTTGTTTTTCTTCTTCAAAATCAGTGACCGAAAAGTAAGAGGTGATTCAGTGGCCATTTTCAGTCCGTTTGCCACTTTCAAATGCCCTGAAATGTCGCCGGACCGGAGACCGGAATGGAAAGTGTTCGTTTGAACCAATGGAGACGCCTGGTAGCTCGTGACCAATGGAGTCGCCTGGTTGCGCCGTAAAAATCCATACCGTTGGCTAATGGAATTTCAAACAAATCGTACGCGCGAGAACCACCTTTGAAGTAGCGAGTGCCTTCCTCGACCAGCACGCCATCACGCACTGAACACTGGAAATTGGAAACCGATCGCAATCGAAAGCGACTATTATTTGACATTTCATGCATCGCATTAGACATTACGAGGATGGACACACACACATACAGAGCGAACCGAAGGATAGCACACTCAATTGAATCGTGCGATAAATCAATCCTGAAAACGTTCACCGGTTCACCCTCCACACACCAATCGTAATCTGAACGCCAACGAAGGCGCGCCGGGTACGTTCGATGAATCGAAATCGAAGCAGAACTCTGTGTGTGTATGTGTGTCACGCCACGCCACTGGAAATCGTGTCCGTGATGTGGCCTTTCACCGGCACATCGCCCCCTTTCGGTGGCCACAGTATGCCCGCCTTCGGCTGCGGAAAGTAATTTTAATAATTGATTGAACCGAAAAGGGGTTCCAACTGATTCCGATTCTCATGCTGCTGCCGTTGCTGCCATTACTTCAGCAGCGAAATCTCTCTGAGGTTTGCTGAGGATCCTTTTTCGTTCCTCGCCATTCTTTCTTTTTGTTACTTTTATGTCCTTCTCACGATGTTTCTCGGCGTGAACGGTGAAGTGATTAAAGATTTATGCCACTGAACGGTGTGTGTGTGTGTGTTGAGCGTTTTCGTCGTCTCCGTCCGAAAGGGATGAATCTGTAACCGTTTTTCCGTCGATTCCGTCGAAGCACTATTTGCTCAGCTTCTTCAACCGTCATTTAAAACAATTCTCGCAATTTGTTTGGCCAACGAAATCTCACCAGACCGCGAGAAACGAGACCGAGCGATCCGCATGTGCATTAACATTTCCCTCGAATGACTTTTCCGGAAAGGGGATGAAGTCCACCCTCGGGGGTTGATTCAACGCTCCCTTAACCATCCGGTCGGCGCTGCAGTGGTCACTACGGAAAAGCACCACGGTTTCCGCATCCCTTTCTGACTGACTCGTGATGTCCCGTATGTGCCAACCCCCTTTCCATAATGATGTGTTCTGTTTGAGCCGCGGTGGTGAGGAATTGGGTTTCGAGTTCCGTTCTCCAGCAGTAGAACAGGGTGTGTGTAGCCGGATGTCGGTGGTCAGTCATGTTGTTGTTGTTGTTGTTGTTGATGTTGTTGTGGTATGTTTTGAACGATCCCCAACGACCTCACGAGCGAACGAGTTTTGAATGCTTTTCCATCCAACTGCGACTCGCCGTCACTCTCTCTCTTTCTTTCTTTCTCACTCTCTCCCTCGCGTACCAAATGAATAAATAAATTACGAATTTTTATCTCCAGGTAATGATCATAATTTGCATATTATATTAGCTTCCCCCTCCCTGTCGGACCCGGGCCGTGGTGTTCCGGTTGTTCCGTGCACGGGGCACAACAGTGATGCTCCGCCTGTTTTTCGGGCCAAAAATTTGAGTATTCCCGCCCCATGCGGTTCCTCCTCGCGCGCTCGCTAAATTTTAACCCTCTCCCCTCTTTTCCCGGGGGAGCTGCATTCTCGACAAGCTCGACCACTGACGGTCAGTGAGTGCAGTGTGTAGGTTGGTGAGCGTGAGAGGGCGGGGAGGAATGAAGCATTTTCGAACGGTTTTTGTACGATATTTTTTACTCCACTTGACCAGCAGCATCAGCAGCAACAGCATCGTGTGTAGCCCGAAATGTTCGCTGAAGAAGCGCTACAACGGTTCCGGAGCAGTGAGCTCGTGTACGTGTTTTATGCTCGCCCCCCTCCCGGAACATGGTTCGATGTGTACCAATTGGGTCCGGTTATGCTTTTTTCTTTTTGTTTTTTGTGCTTCTGTTTATTTTCTGTATTGCAGCATGACAATTTTCATGTCGTGTCGTGCGCCCGTTCGATGATCATTGAGTGAATTGTGTTGTTGTTGTTGTTGATGACGACGACGACGCCGATGAGGTTGATGTTGTTATGGTGCTGGTGTGTGGTGTGTCCAAAGTTCTTGCGTAACCATCGACTGGAATCGAGTGAGTGCCCTCTTGTACATATGGATATGTGAAGAACATCATAAAAATATTTACCACCTCAAAGCGTGATCACTTCAAGGACCGCTTCAAAAGTCATTTAATTAATGTGACCAATGGAAAGCGAGGGAATGAGTACCTGGCCCGCCAATCAGTGTAAATGGGTTGCGGTACAATCGAGTAATGAACATCGGGAGGAAGGTTCCCATAGTCAGCGTCACTTTCACACAATTTAAACAAATGAAGTGATCTGTCTAAATGACAAAAAGCTACCCCGTGGCTCTGCCATTAAATGGACGCTTCACAGTGACAGCTAGACCCACACTGACATTCGAATTCATCGCTAGCATCCCCTTTTTATTCTGCCCATAAGCCCGTGCACCAACATGACCGAAAGCAAGCTTTCATTTTTTTTTTCGGTGAAAGAGATGGAAAAAAGTCTCTTCTTGCGGTTTCGGGGCAGCGCTCAACTTTCGGGGCCAGGTCACCCTCGAAACCACCAAACAAACTTCCACCCACCGACGAGAAACGAAACGCAAAACGCCTCGAAACGTTCTGTTCGGCAACAACTTTCCTCAACACACACACACATAGCCTTTCCGTCGGTTTTACATTACAGCTAAACTGTGGTCGAACATGCGGCCCTGCAGGAAAGCCAACCCTCAACGGCATCGGCGTAGCAGAGGCAGAGAACGGAAAAAAACAACAACCCCTGGAACTGGTCCGTTTTTATTTCTCTGACCCGGGGGGAGTTTGAAAGCGGAACTCATAGCGACGCCCAACGACACGTATCTCTCTCGACATGACATTCCATACACCACACGAGGGCCGCATGTGTGTGTGTGTTAGTGTGTGTTATAGTTTTCGCGGTTCCGCAAGTGCCTTGAAACTTGAAACGTGCTTTCTGGCATTTATTTATACATTGTTTTTTTCATCCCCCCCTCCTAAAACCGAGGGATGAAGTTGCACTGCAGTGGGCGCGCGAGCGCGTGTGTGTGTGTGTATGTGTGTTCTAGTGTGCGTCCTTTCCACCATCGAAGCGACCAAGCAAAAGCGGGTGGACCGTTTCGGATGCTGATCCTTCTGTGGGTTCGTGATGATTGCTGTTGACGTTTCGGTGGCTTCGAGGGCGGCGTCGAGGTTGGCGACCAACCTCAGAGACCCCCTCCTATTGTTGCTGACCACTTCAATCGAATCCGGGAGCGCGGAATGGGGCGCGAACGCACGCTCTCACTCCACTCTGGCACGCGGTTACTCCAAACTAAACACGTACTTCAGAGTGTACTTTGTCTAGAATTTCAACCCCCATCAAAGGACTCCATGGAGTGAAGCGTCCGATGATGGACGCTAGACGGAAGGACGGAC
The DNA here is from genome assembly GCF_943734745.1 of Anopheles darlingi. Taxonomy (NCBI): domain Eukaryota; kingdom Metazoa; phylum Arthropoda; class Insecta; order Diptera; family Culicidae; genus Anopheles; species Anopheles darlingi. The sequence continues at coordinate 49,207,279 of NC_064875.1, forward strand.
GAACTGGTTGGAAAGGGGGTTGTAGCCATCAGCAAGCATCAGTATTCAGCATTCCGACCAGCAGCCGACCAGGTCCAGGAGGGTTGCCAACTTTGAGCAGAAGTCAACCCCTCCCCTCGGGGGAAAGGGGAGTGGAAGGAGGGCCACGCGGTGAGCTTAAATGCCTTTGCGGTTACCATACCGAGGCCGAGGGGGTTGCCTTCTGCTCTCGCTCTCGGTGGTTTTATCCCCTCAGCTCACCATCCCCTTTTGCCCCGGGGATGCTCTCGAGAAGATACTTTGGTCCCGGGACCGGGGACCGGGCACCGACCGCTTACAAAACAATCCCACAATCGGCCCGAATGTGGTCATTAGTTGGTCCCTAATGGGATTGCCTGCGGAACCTGCGCCCTGGTGCTGCCTTCCCAGTGGAATGTTTGAGAACATTCATTCGAACCGAATGAACTCCATGCACGCGCTGGAGCACTCGCGGGGTGATAACAAATCTCGGTGTCCCGAAGATTAGGTACATTACCGGCGGCAGGCATTACAGCTTAATCCTACTTGCTGCTGCTCCTGCTCTGGCTCCAGGACAGTGTCTCTCTCTCTCGCTCTTTCTCTATCATTACAATATAGCGAAGGGAACGAGGAGTGATTTTTGAGCCAGCCTGTTTTTGGGTGGGATAAAAATGCCGGAAATACCCAGGACGGGACTTCCAGGGACTCCATTTGCTGTCAATAGCCGAACAGAAACAACCGTTCCTCCACCCAGACTACTAAGATGAAACCAAACTAATAACTGTCACAGTCCATCGTACAACGAAGAAGTCGCCGATAGCTACTAGATCGTGTGTGTGTGTGTGTGTGTCTCCATCCGTCCATCCGTTCTTCCGGATGTGGCCAGTCCCGCTTGACATTATCTGGGGCAGGTTGATTAACGTGAAGTAAACAAGCCAATAAATTACGCGTTCATTGACCGCCCGGGGGATGGTCCACTACTACATGGCCTTTAGCCCTCCTGTTGCTCACTAGTATGTGTGTGTGTGTGTGACGTGGAACTTTTCCGATTTCCGCTCCCACATCCAGGGGCTAGACTAAAGCTTGAGCTTCCCCCTGTGCTGGTATTGGTGCATCAAAACGCTCTCCCAGCATAAGATGGAACTAAGCTCTCGTCATTGCGGTGTCCTGATTCCAGCTAGCTACCTAGCCGGTAGCTCAATCTTCAATCTTTGATCCAAAAAAAACACAAAATAAAGCAAATCCACTTACACACACACACACACTGATGCGCGCGCTCGCGTACACTGCTAGTAAAATCGATGCGGACCGGAAGAGCGCAACACACCACAACATTAGGCGGAGTGAGGCGAAGAGGAGTGGTGCCTGGGTGGATGAGACGTTTGATTTTCTGATCCTTTTCCCCTTCTCAGTCCCTTCCAGACTCGCTTAGTGTCGCTTCAGCTCCAAAGGGCGAAGGGGTTGGTTGCGTGGAAGGGAACGGAAATGGAATTAGGATAATTTTATTACCTTCTCTCCCGAGCCGAGGCTACATCATCAGGAGCGATTCGTGGTGATGGTGGTGATGGTGGTGCCGGTGCCGGTTGCAATGAAGGATACCTCTGGGAGGTTTGCTGCACGATATCGGTTGGTGGTCGTCGTCGTCGTCGTCGTCGTCGAGCAAAAGAGCAGAAAAAGGAAGAAAAGAGAAGGAAGACGGAAGCCAGGCAACGGGTTTCTTTGGCATTACCGTCGACTGCACGTCGACGTCGTCGTCGTCGTCGTCAGGACGATCGATTGGAAAATGTAATTGACTCCCTGATGGGTTCCAAGCCCTTTCCCCAACCCCTGCGCTCATCAGCATCGAGGTTTTTTGCATAAATACGTCAGGCCTTGCCCCTCCAGGATCGTGCTGAGCGCCATTCCAGCGTACTACCTAGAGCTCAGTACATACCAGAGCACGGGGCCGACGACGACGTTCGATTGCGGAAGCGATTTTGTGACATGCAGCAATGTGAAGCAATTTCTAACCTCAATCTCATGACGAATACACTTTACGTGCTATCGTTACACACCCCAATACACACCGACAAACACGCAGCTGCTAATGGAGATTGTTTGTTTCTTTTCTTGATTCTTTTCACAGGTGAGTGGCCTTCGCACTGGGAATGTTAAATGTCAACAACGAAAGAGCGAATACAAGCGTTATTTCACACGCACAGACACGCACACACGAAAGTGTTGCCTTCATCTAGCTAAGTACCAATCTCTCTTTGGCTCTCTCAACGTAGACATTTACAAAAAGATTTGTTGTTCCTCTTTCTATCTCTGGTGTCATGTCAGAGACGTTAGAGACGTATTGAGTAACAGCGAAAGTATATGTTTTCTCAAACCGAATCCGATGTCACACTATTTGTAAGAAGAAAGGACAAGAGCCATGCCGGGGGAGGGGAGGAGCCTGTGAATGACACGCACACCCTCGCACACCGACCGGACCGGATCGGAACACGACCGGCGGTAAGTGACATGCGAACCGGAACATCCATTTCCTTTCGCTGTCACTCGCTTGGCCGACCACTACAAGGCACGGTCTCAAACCCAAAAACTGTCATCATTTTCACCGATTTCCAGCGACGGTGGCGAGGAGAGGTATCTTTGTAACCGGATCCTCTGGAACCGGGTGAGAGACATGTCCGATCGGTCGCCGTGACGCACTGATCGAGATCGAAGTCCATCGTTAATGTCCTTCCAACTGACAACCGGCGAAGGAACCGGCTTACCACTTACACCGTGATCGTTTACGCCACCGTTTGTATCGGTTCCCTTCTGGTTGGAGCTGTCAAACTTTCTGTCCTTCTCGCTTTCTGGGTGTCTTGATTAACATGACCCTCAGATGGCAACGTTTATAGAGAAGCTTCTCGTCACTCCACCAGGTCCGGTTCGAGGAAACGATTGCCGGTGGACCACAAATCGATTGCGCGAACCTTAATCTCACTCAAAGTTGTCACACAGCTGACTGCGTGTCCGTGCTCCGTGGGCGCCGTGGGACCTTCTTCTCCCTTCTCGCGATAGAAGATAACATGAGCAGCGACTGGTCTGTTGCTCTGTTCTTCCCTTCCAGAAGGCTCTTAACGGACGTACTGTGCGTAGACAGAGCGTAGGATCGGCTATCGGTGCACCGGTCTTTAAATATTAAAGGTTCGAGGGTTCCGTGCAAACGCTGCTTAAAAAATTCATCCAAAACGCTGTTTATGTGCTGCACCATTCCCCCTCTCGGGAATAGAAAAATAAAGATTTTTATTGCTTTCGAATAACCAAATACCGGGGGAGCCGCCACGATATCCCCGGACATCGGATAAAACGGCAAACAATCGCACGCATGCGACGCATCGCATCGCACAAATTGTCCTCGCATCGGTTGGTCCTTCCCGGGGATGGGGAGCAAGAAATAAAATTGTTTCGCGTTTCGAACGCACCAACGCAAAGGGGAATGAAGACTTGAAGAAGAAGACGAAGGGAACGCACACGAAAAGAGCGAATTCATTTATTGTAAATTCTTCAATCAAACAGCACAACGAAAGAACGAGGAAGGGTTTCGCGCACGACTTTATGCGTGTCCTGTGTATGTGTGCGTGCGTGTGCTACCACCTCCATTGATCCATAACATTCTGCGTTAGCTTCTGCTGCAATGCTGCTAAGGAGATTCCTTCCTTCCTTCATCGTAGTCATCGTCTTGTGCCGAGTGTAGCAGCAGCAGCAGCAGCCGGGAGTAGGAGGAGGACTATTACAGGGAAGCCAAAGGCGTGTGCCGTGGGCACACCACACCGATGGATATAGAGGGGCTGGAACTAGGGGTGGAGCCTAGGATTTTGCTTTTTAAATTGAATCGTAGCCGCCGATGCGAACATCATTGCATAGGCGAACGAGTACGAGTTGAGGTGCGATCGAGCCGTCCTCGTAAAACGATTTTGATTCTTCTTCTGGGGCTTCCCCTGCCAGGGGGATGCGTGGACACACGTACACATGCGTCTCACGGGTGTGTGTGTGTGTGTGTGTGTGTGTGTGTGCGTGCGTGTGTGTTAGCTACAATCATCCCCATCCCCTCGTGCGATGCAATGACGTCTGCAGAGGAGCATAAAAATGGTTTTCCATTTCGCGCCGCCGGGAAATTGCTCGCGCACAGAAAGGAAGCGACACAAGACGCGTAGCATTTGGACCCCTAGCGGCAATCAAACAGGGGGTAATGCGAATGCCGAATTCGACGATACTGTTTAAGATGTGCGCGCCTTCGAATGGTCTATTGTTTTCGCTTCTAGTGCTCAATACTCAAGCAATCTCGTTGTAACGTCGTTCTATTCCTTTTGATGTCTGTCCGGGGGCCGGCAGACAAGAAGATACAGATAAGAAGCAGCCTTCGATCGCCTTGTGGCCAGCATAACCACCACCACCAAGGTGCTTCAATTAAAAACGATCTGTCCATCGTTCAACAGCAACTATTACTACCCTTTAGGGGCCGGTACGGCATGGTTTGGAATCGAAACCGGTCCGGTCCGGATCGGCCGGTGATTCATAATTGAACTCAACACTTGCCACAGCCTTTCCTTCGAGACCTATTCGAAGGGAAGGCCTAGGGGCAGGCCTTCTCGACAACGTGTCATCGCCCTTGAGGCGAAAATTATTTATGGATCGTTTAGGTAAATGAAGTAAGTGAAATATCTGCTGCACTGCACGAGTAGCTTATGTGCCCATGTCTGTGTGTGTGTGTGCGTGTAGTATGGCCACAGAAAAAAGGTCCTTTCAATCTGTAAGCAAAAGCGAGGGGTGGTTTCGAAAGTTGGCGCAGGACACGAGCGGTCTAACCGAGCGGTCCTCATGCTGATGCTAGCAGATTGGTCCGTTTGGTCAGGTCGATGGTCCAACCACATCAAACCTCCTTCACGAAACCACTGTGACTGTGCTGCGAGTGCGGTTTCACATTTCATCGCCAGCAGTCATCAGCCACTAACCATCAACCATCTCGTACCTGGAACTGGCCACTGGCCTGGCCACTGCTCACCTCAGTCCGTACTGCAACAACGTGCACTATGAAGATGACGACGACGTCTGTTCTTTTGCAATCAATAGCCAACGAAAGGGGTTGCTGCCAATTTTCGTCCTTTCTGGTGTCCGTTACAGGCTTAGCAGTGGGCCGAGAAGGGAAAGGCCCCTCACTGGGGGGCACCCCGAGTATGATTGATTGCCTATAGGCCGTCTCGGTGTCGTCGGGCGAAGCACATGACGACATCGACATCGTCGTCGTCGTCGTCGTCGTTTGCACTGCGTAACCACAAACTGTCCATCTAGCAGTAGCAGGTCTCCAAGAAGCCTGTTGGACTGAGCTCTTGCAACCAATCTGATGGACTGCTGCTGCTGCTGCGTGCAAACCGAGAAGGGATTTAATTAAATATTCAAATTTGTTGCTCTCTACGTAACCCGTCAACGTGTGCTCACTGGAGGGAAAGGGGCAACAAGGGTGAAGGTGTATCATTCCCCCGACGTCAACGGTCGAATGTATCTCCGGAGGGCACACAACACTCCTTCGCATAAACCACAAACGGTTTACAAAATGTGTCGCAAACCGAGGACGCTCCGGACGAATGCTGACAGCTGACAGAACTGGTGGGACTCCTGCCCGGTATGTGAATATCGTAACTCTCGACTGTAACTCGTTGGCCTCGTTCGGCCGGTGTGCCCGGAATCATCGTGGCCCCAAAAACTCGATCCATACGACGTCATACCAGTCATACCAGTTTGGCCAGAGCTGCACTTGCACTGTTCTGTCCTGTCCTGTCTCGTCATTTTCTTTTTTGTGTCTTGTTTTTGGGTTTCGGATGAAAACGGATGAGGATTCAATTCCCGTGGACCCCCTCCAAAAAACGGTTGCCGAAAGATTTTCCATTTATCAACATCATTCAGCAGTTACCACAAAGCTTCTCCGGGCCATCACCACCACTACCACGGAGATGTGGTCGGTGTCTCTGTGTTGTGACAGCTCCAGCCGGTCGAAAGCCATTCCGACGAACGGCATGGTTTGGCATAACTTTCGGTCAGCACACTATATCGGCAGCGCAGCCAGCCAGCAGCCCGGCTTCTAATGAACCATCATTGTTCTCCCTCGGTTTTCCGAGAGTGCTCTACAGTGCATCCGGAGGAGATTATTTAAAACGTGTGGACCATTTAAATCCCCATTTTTCACGAGCACACGTGCGATACTCGCGGGGCTTTTTTTAGTTGTTTTATGTTTCTTTTTCTCATTGGACTCATGAGAGAATGAAAGAGATGTAGCAAAGAGTAAAACAGAGAGAGAGAGAAAGAGAGCACAAAAAGAGTTTAGAAAATGTCGTTCTCAGCAGCAGAAAAACAGCTCAGTCCCAAAAAACAAAAAGGCTGAGCGAGCGGATAACGGAGCGAGAAACTCAATCTAGAAGAATCAGAAAGCGCACTGGCAAGCTAAAGTTTAATGAACGAATGTGTTTAATTGAAATGAAAGCATCAAGAATATAGTGCGCTGGCACAGCATAAAGTCGTATAGCTAGAGAGGTAGAATGCAGAACGGCGAAATGGCACCTCGCAGGGGCAATCGACAGTGGCGCTTTCCCGGGGGCGCTAATGCAATCACAATTCCCGGCTGTCTCCACTTTTCCTGTGTTCGGTTTTTTTCTTCTGTTTTATTTTCAGAACTCAAAATAGTTAATAGTTTTATATGCACGTGTCCCATTGCTCCCTGAGTGAGGCTTCTGTGCACCTTCAGATGGCCTTTTGCTGCTGCAGCTTGGAGTGAGCTGGATGCAACATTCAGCACTTTTTTATTGTTTCACTTTCTTCAACAGTCGAGTTCTTGCCAAGTTGGGCGACACGACTTTCACGAGCCGAAGCTTTCGCCATTTTGCCGGGCACAGTTGAGCTGTTGACTTGTGATCCCTTCTTTCGCGAGGAAGGGAGTTTCCTTTCCATTCGTGGTTTTTCTTTTCGTTTCATGTTTAATGATCTTTTCGAGTCCTCTTTTCCGGGTCTCCTCCCCGGAAGATGTTATTTGATTTGCACACGCCCATTCGACCAACGCAATCCACAGTTCTCGGTCTCAAAACTGAGGCCGTATTTGACGCATAAATGATCGATGCTTATAGCCGATGGTGCCACGATAACCTGGGGCCTTGGGCCTGTCTGCCTGCCTCTAACTCACTGTTTCACAGACCATTCGAGGAGTGAAAAATTATCCGCACACACCCGCGAAACGCGCAGATGAAAACTCGACGCGCGGGCTGGCTCCCAATGGGTGTGGCAGAAAAATGGTTTGCACATTCGCACGCTTCGTGCTGCTCCGGTTTCGCACTTCTTCTCGAGCTTCTCGAGCTGCCAAAGGAAAGGAAATCATCGCAAGACCCGGGGCTGGCTGACTGGCTGGCTGGCTGGTGAAAAAGGTGAAAAATTGCATGCAATTAACATCCGTCGTACCGCTTTTCTTTCCACTTTTCATTCGCGTTTGCTTGCTTCAATCGGCCCGGTGGTGGCATCGTGCAACGTCCCGTGAGTAGCACACCATCCACTCCAGGCCACCACCAACACCACCACCAGCACCGTGGAGGCGATGAATTGCTCCAAATTTGCACCTGCGATGGCACGTGCCCTGATGCGAGTGAGCGCGTGAGAAGTGTGTGCCCCGGAGTGGCGCATATCCTTGCACCAACCCGACCGGGTGGGTCCGTGAAAAGCCTCCATAACTCAGCCTCAGCCCAGCGGGTTTTTTGTGCCTTTTCCCTCCTTCAACTTTCCACGCCAGTTACTGTGGGTGGGTGTTTGTGACGGGGATTGCCCGCCCCCAGCGATGCACAATACAATTGAATGCCATTTCTCACCCGCATGAGCCGCTCGACAGAAAGAGAGAGAGTGAAAGGGAGTGGAAAGCCTGCGGCCGGAGGAAGGCATTATAAATTTTCTCCATAATAAACTAATGCCAAGCACTCGACGCCAACTCGACGGGTTGGTCTGGCAGTGCCAGGGCACCGCCATGAGCCTTTCCTTCAACGTGTGCCCTCTCAGTGTGTGTGTGTGCGTTGCTGTCCTTCTGCGAAGATCGCGCCGCTCGCTGCTACCGTTGAAGTGAAGTCGTTAATTCATCTCTCATCTCTCACCTCACCTCACAGCGAACGGGAAGGTGAACCTCACCTGCGCAAGAAAGCAGAAGAGAACGCTTGTGGAAGGGAAAAACGTAATTCGGCGAAATTTATTTACTCCCTCGCAAAAGCCTCGCGCGAGCGCGCGCGCGGGTGTTTTCGAAGACCGTCTTAGCTCCGCGAGGCGCGATGCATTCCGACCGACCGACCGGTGGGAAAGACACTTTGCGTCGTCCGTTTTGTGAACCTCCTTGTGAACCTCCTGAGCTGAACTGTCATCCGCAAGCGAGTTAAGATTTTATCGACGTCCCGTCCCCGTTGCCCGTCGCCTCTTCTTGCACACTTACTGTGCGCGCCCGGCACAGTTACTTTGGGAGGCAGTTTTGCACCGACACCGAGAGAGACACAGAGAGAGAGAGAGAGAGTGCTTTTATCTATCTTAAACTGTAACCATATTTCTTACGTGTATGTGTGTGTGTGTGTGCCATAAAATGAAGCCCTGAACTAAGGGAGGATCCAGTCAGCAACCGTACGCCTCTTTAGGTGCGGAAATGACAAAATGAAATAAATTACAATGCTTAAAATATGACGCCGATATATATCTCTCCCAGTGGGGCTGAGCTCCTACAGCCAACGCGAAAGGATCACACATGGCATGGAAAGGGGGGGAGCCAGGTGTAATGGAGTGCAAGGCACGTTCGAGGTGCACGAACAGAACCTTCCGAGTGTTTTGGGTGGGTTCTGGTCTTGTCTGGCCTTCCGATGTGGCCCAACTTACGCGGTAAACTTACGCAATCAAGAAGGTGTTACGGGGTGGATTACGTAAAACTATCCTGCATGACATATCGTTTCACTCTCACTGAGCTCACTGCGCCAGCACGGGCATTAGTGACTCTTTATTTCATTCATTAACACAGATATAGGAGAACATTTGTTTTTTGGGGGGCCCGCAGAAACCGTGGGCGCTGCGGTTTCAGTTGGTATATTGGAGTTTTGGAGTTTATGAGTGTGCTTATCTACTGCTTGTTGCGTAAACACGTCACGCAACTTTGCGTACTTTGCGAATGGCACAACCATGAAGTACCATTTTCCGGCAAACTGCAAAACAACGTCTGCAACGGCCACTGAAATTGGCTATCAATGTCACGGTGTGATGAAAGGATATAAGCGAATGGCGGTTGAACTTTTGTGTGGTCATTTCGTATGGTCACACACACACACACATTCTGTGTCGATGTCTCATGTTGGGGGCTGCCAACGCGATGCACCTTCAACAAGATGTGACAAGACACTCCCGAGGCGAGGTCTCGATGGAACGGGCTAAAGTCATTTAAGTTGCACAACTCTGTCTTCCCTGGGTTGCTGAGTGGCGCTCGTGGCTTGTGATGGATCCTTTTCCGCTTTCCTCCGTCGAACGTCGAGAGGGTGGAGAAGACGCCGCTGGTTGCCACTTTACAGCGGTAGTAGTACTTTTCTCAATACGTTACGCTACGTCCGCGCTCGATTGGCCTTATTGGTGCACCAAGGAGATGGCGCTGACAAGCGAGAAGGTGAAGATTTCTGAGAAGCAAACCAACAGACGGAAGCAGCATTTTCTTCAATCTAGCGCATAAAGGCAACCAGGTTTTTCTTCGCTCCGGGGAGGTTTCCTTCAACTGCTGTGCCGCTTGGGGTTGCAGAAAGGCGATGCAATTGGATGCGAACCGACCGACTGGCGTTGTAACTACGCCGTCAAGCAGCAAACATAACGGGATATGAAACGTCGGAAAGGCTCCTTAAAGCTATATTGCGTTCGGCATCCACTTGAACCACTTAAAGAAAAAAGAACTGCTACTGCTACAGAGAAACTTGTTTAGAAACACAAAAGCCATGCTCAATGTCCTTCGGATTCAGTTGTTGTTTACGCTTAAAACTTTATTCTCGCCGCCCGGATCGCTGGAAGGATCACCCCGTATAATCTGATCCCGCCAGCCCATTTTCATCGTATTTCAATCGGAAACTTCGGAATCCCTCTACACACCGAACTCACGGACACACCTGAGTAGCGCGAAGCCTGTAGAATAATGCACCCAGGACGGTACGGAAGACGATTGCGAAAACCCTTTTTCCTCAACCCCCATGTTTTGACACAAAACAACTTCTCGGCTAAATGATATAAGTTTTTAATTTCCATTTCACCAGCTTTTCTGGTCGCCGCCTTCCGGTACACTTTAGCCGAACACCACCCTCCCGAAGCCCCGGACCCGCATGGGGTTTTTTTCTACGGGATTTCCCGCGATTTTCGCAAACATAGATTCCACCATCGCGCGAGATCCCTGTTTTCGTTCCGATCCATTACATCCCAGCGGCCCAGGCAGTGGGTTTTAAGGTGTCTGTCTTTTTCCTCTCTTGCTCAACCGCCCGGTGTGTCCGGTGCCGCGCACCGGCCTTTTTATCGTTTTCCGATTTCCAGACCAAATGAGAAAAGTGTTGTGTTGCGAAAGCGAGTGAGTAGCGCGAAAAAAAGGTAAAAGGGAAACAGAACACAGAAAACAGAACGCGTGGAAACTTGTGCGCGATATAAAAAAAAAAACGGAAGTACCATTTAACATGCATACCAGACCGGCCAGGTTGTTGGTGTGTTGAATTGTCAACCCCCGGGACGGGGAAGGAAAGCACTCGCTGCGTGGAGTTCATTGCGTACCAACGCGAGTGGCGGCACCGGAAGTAAATGGGAAAGTTTAAATTGACTATTTAAATTCCGCTGATTAAAACAGATTTCCGCACCGAGAGAGCGCACGGCACGCAAAGCACGGCCATTCGCCAGTCGCTAGTCGCGCCCCCAAACCAAAAGCAACAAAACGGACAGGACAGGAAAACAAATGAAAGCTCACGCGCGCGCTTCGGTCGCGCTCGGAATCGTCAACCAGCTTGCGAGACATTTTATTGGGCGTCCAGCGGCACCATAGACGGCATAGACCGTCCCGATGATATCCCTTTTTTCCCCTCTTCTTTCTGGTGCTCTTTATTTCATTTCTTTTAAATCCCTTACACCGGACCGGATGGAGGAAGGGTAAGCGAAGAAACGACTGTTTCTGTGAAGTTACCAAACCCATTCCCTGCGTTGTGTCTTTTGTCACTTTTGAGCGTGCCAGAATCGCGGGGTTTGTTTTTTTGTTTCGTTTTTCCTTCACTAGTTCCACTGTAGATGATTGATTCATGTTGACTTCTTTGGACTACTGCTAATGTAGATGAGATGCTCAGTATTTTCAGTGTTGTCATTGGAGTTAATGTGGTTTCGCTATTGTACAAGAATACATTAAGGGGGGCTTAGGTTATTTCGGGTCAAAATCAGTCAACCTTAATTTTTCAAAATAATCTCATATTTAACTACAACTTCTCAATTATATTGGGTTCTAGTTTGGGGAAGATTGGTTCAAAACTACGTTCATGGCATCCAATCTAGAAAGGCATGTTTTCAAAAATGTTCTTTTTGCGGTCCCCTTCGTAGTCACGTGCTGGGTCTTCAGAAAGATACAATTGAATAATCTTTTGTTGGATTGTAAGTTTATCCAGGTAGCCCCGTCGAGTTTTTGTTAAATTCCCAAGTTTTTCGATTTTTGGTAGATTTTCGAAGTTGAAGAAGTGCTGCTTTTTTCGATATTGCCTTGAAAAACGACTCTTTACATAATTAAAAAAATAATTAAAAAAAGTATGAACAATTTTTATAAAAACTCAACGAGGTTACCTGGCAAATAGTGTACAATTTATATGTTCCATATTTCAAATCGATTGGTCCAGTAGTTTTCATGCTACGATGGGCACCGACTTTGAAAACGGAGGTTTTGGGAAACGCTATTCAAAGTCGCGAGATGCATTAAGCCTTGTATGGAAGGCGAATTTTCAAAAATCAATATCTTTGTCAGTTTTGCTTCGATTGATCCCAAAACTTTATACAATAATATTTAAAGGATAAACAATCATAAAAAATGCATTATTCTCATGTTTTATAACTATTTTTCCAACATTTTATAGAACTGATTGCTGTGATTGTCTCATTGATGCAAGAAATAGACCAACGCGATGAGCAATACTTTAAATATCAAAAAACTGAGTCACATTAGCCGAAATCGAATGGTAGCATCTTCCGCAAAGTTCTTTAAACCACTCCATACACCCAATCGTAGACGAACTTCAGATAATAAAACGAACAGAAACGACCTTAAAATTCCTCGTCGTCAGAAATTTGCTTGTTGCACTCACTGGTCTATTGGTCTATTGGTTTGCTTCGTGAAATGTGAAATCAAGACCGCCATCAAAACAATCAAAGTCCTAAGCAACAGACCGACGGATATCATCCACCCCACCGCTGCCCCGAAAGATTAAAGACCATAAAATGCCGTTTCGTTGCCACGACCAAGATGATGGCACATGTCACCCCCTCCCCCCTCCTTTTTCGGTCCCCCCACCCATCGATTGGAGACGTTCCAATAAGAAGAATTAAGATGGAACCATGGCAAATAGATTTATATGTTTCCGCTTCAACTCCGAGGAGGCCGCAACGGCTGATGAATTCATTTTATTGTTTGGGGCCCCAAAAACCCAGAGCCCGGGCCCAAACACACACACACACACACACACACAACACAAAACAACAAATGGACGTCGCCTCTGGAGCTTGTTGTTGATCAGCAACAGTCGTGGTCGTCGTCGTCGTCGTCGTCGGACATCATGCTGATGGTGCTGGTGAGGTGGAAGGGCATTCCAGGAGTGAGGCCAGCGAGTGGGGGGGGAGATATAAATCTAACCCGTCCACTGTTTTGTCACTCAGCCTCTGCTGCTGCTGTTGCTGCCACTGGATGGGAAATTTATTTTTCATTACAGCCTCCATTTAATGACTTTCGAGGGACCTCAACCCCTATTCCGGCTGGCCTGTCTAGTGTGACTATTTGTGTGCGTGTGTGTATCAGAGAGAGAGAGAAAGAGAGAGTAAGAGATGGTCTACAAGCATCAGTAGCCGGGAACACGATCATCGGTCTCCTGGGTTGAGCTTTCCATAATAAGCAAATAGTTTCAGCTTTTCAGCTTCCATAGCCATAGCAGCTGAGAAGAGGCCAACCCTCGGGGCCGGGGCAGCTTCCGGAAGCAACCAGCTTCCTTCGCTCGGTGGTGATGAAATTTATGGCTCCCCGTCACCCCGGCACCCCTTCAGTGCTACGTCTCTCGCAATCCCCGCAAAAGAAAACTTGTTGCATCGTCGATTGTTATCGTCGTTTCTCGTCGTCCTCGACGTCGTCGTCGTCACGCTTCTTGACCTCCGCTTTGCACCATTCCGCTGCTGTCCAGGGAATATCCGGTGGCCAGCACCAGGCTCGTCGCACTGTCGACTTCGAGAGGAACGTGGCATGCAAAGTGGTCGCCACGCGGCAACAGCAAAAGAATATTGTTTCCTACGACGCCTGAACGCCTTAAAACGGTTCCGGGTTCCGGGGCTTCGAGAGAAGGATTGGGTGGAGGTCCCCTAATGAGATGATTTATGTCCGTGGCACTCCCGGGGAACGGGTTGCTTTCGCTCTCTCTCGCCCGGACCCGAGCCCAGAGCGTGCGTTATCTTGCGAAAGCCGAGATATCGTTGTGGAGTGTCTAGGAGCGGCGCGCTGGTTCTGAGCTTCTGCCAGTAATTAAGAGGTCAAATTACCAAAAATACCGAAAACCATTTGTTATCCGAGTGGGACCGCCGACCACCACCACCAGAGGTACCGTTAGTTCCCCCTTGGCGCAAGCATTTATCGTAAAATCACGATGCACACGATGAAACGCACAACGATTATCATTAATTCGCGAGATGAAGCGATCAATTTCCGTGCCCCAGGTGCTAATTGCGACGAGCATCGAGCACCGGCACGTCACAATCAATATTCACTAGTCAATTCGCATCATCATCATCATCGAGTTGGGTTTACCAAAATTCCCAATAAACCTGGAAAAGAGAGAGAGAGCGTCCGCTTTCCAATTATTTTGGATGCTCGTTCGAGGTGACACCGCACCATTACAACAATTATCATTTTAATATCGTGCTAGAGTGTGCAAACTACTTCCCAAAATCTCTACCCTCCCCTCCAAAAAGCTATTCCAATGATTGGAAGGCGACCATCTCGACCCCAGAGGCAGGCTGACTGGCGTGGGTTTTGGATGATGATAATGCAAAGAGTCAGGTACTGGTGGGACTGCCACCTTGCCAAGAACTAGACAGGACCAGGACCGTGTTAATGAAGGTAGTTGCACAGAGAGAGAAAGAGAGAGTGCGCGCCGTGTTGCGGTGTGTATCGGGGTTCCTGCCATGATTATCCCGTTCCACTTATGCACACACACGTGTTCGACAAATCATATTTTCCAAAAACCCCAAACCACGCTTCTGGCGGTAGAGCGAAGGTTCCAAAAGCCCCGCTACAAACCGACCGAGCCTTCGAGCTTCATTTTCGACCCGAACCGAGGACCCAGGATGGGTTAATTTTCCGCTTATCGGCAAATTATGATCGAACCAAGAGGGGCCGGGGGAAATTTTGTCAAAATTCGTTCAATACACCACCGGGGCCGCCATCATCTAACGAGCCAACGCCAGAGAGTCAACGACGACGAACGACGACGATGATGATGGAGGCTTAAGGAAGAGCCGCTGGTTGTGGTGCCGCTTCGGTATCGGTTTTTTGCTCCAATGTTGCACTTGGCGCACCCGGAAAAGCCCCTCAGCCCCTGGCATGGCATGGCCTGGACTGGGACTTATAAATATGCCTCCAGGGGTATTTTAATGGGAGAGTACGACGTTGCAGGAGCGAACCTAGAGCCAGAGCCAGAGCTCCACGGTTCCTGGATGCAGTAAATCGATCCCCGGGTTTTCCGTCCACCCCCCTCCTCGGCCACGGCCACGGTCTCAACCATCGCTATCAGCAGCGTCGTGTGACCTGCGAGCGTCGAGGGAATTCGATCCCCTTTCCCGGTCGCTATCGGTATGACCTCGAACACGGTGGTGCCGACGGTGCTGTTGGTGCCGGTGGTGGTGGGCTTCTTCCGTTGCCGGTCCCGGAATCGATGCTGAAATGGATTAAAATATCGTCAGCTAGTCAGGCCAGTCAGACCAGTGTGTGTGTGTGTGTTGGTGTGCTTGCAAAGTTTTCCAGAAAACCTTTCATGCTTAGCGAAAGGCTCACTCGGCCGATTGCCGAGTTTTCCTCATATTTTCCAGCGAGTCATCGGTTGGCAGAGGAAACCGGATCCGCGTCCCCGGGACGGGTTGAACCGGAATCTGGCAGGAGGAGCGATGAGGTGTGTGAGGTGAGGCAAATCCGTTCAGCGGGGCATGTGGCCCCGATAGACGTAATCATGTAATAGTCCCCTGCAACGAACGCAACGCTCTGCATTCGCCTGCGTCTCGTCGCGTCTGTGCATCGAGGGACGGAATCTGCAACACAGTACTACGTACCATAGCGTGTGTGCGAGTGTGTGTGTGTGCAGCACGCCGAAAGATCATCCTTCCTGTGGAAATGATAAGAACCAAGGACCAAAAAAACGTCAAGGGAGCAAAAGCTGAAGAAGAGAAAAAAAACAAAGCCAATCCGGAACGTTGAAATGCTTCTGCAATCGAAATGAACGAACCAGGCCAGGCCGGGGCCTGGCCACAAACCTGTTCAACCACCCGAGATACAGACCAGAGCACAGAGCGCAGCGCACGGAGCGGAGAATGGTTCTGTTTTTCGGTTCTATTACTCCCCAGCTGCCCGTTCGGTACGGTGTGTTCTACCGGTGGTACCAGAGAGTACACGAGACCGGGCTCTACCGGGTAACCTTATCTTAGCGGGCAACCAGAGGGGTGGTGGTGCTGGTATCCGGAACACGGGGCGGGAGGCATCAGGTCATGCGAGAAAAACTCGCAAATCGAATCGAATCTTTACGCAACACTGCGCTGCGCTGTGTTGCTGCTGCTACTGCTGCGTACGTATGCCGCTTGGTTTCGGGGTTTTGCGGTAATCGGAGTTGGAGTCGGAGTGTTCGAAGCTACCGACGGCCGTAGAGGGCGCTTTTGATACGTCCCGGAGTTTCCCGGGCAGTCATAGCCAAACATGTTTTGGTACATATTTTTCCCTCCGTTTTTTCTGGAAACGCTTTAAAAGTGACCACGAGAACACCACTACACCATGGCATGTGGGGGATAGGGAATACCACCGAGCGACGCCAACGCACATTACGGACGATCTCCGATATTTGCGATATGGAATGGATTTCAAATGAACGCAACGTTTGGTTGCCCATTAGGCTACGGATCCTGATTGTAGCCTCTAGCCAGCTTGGGCGCTTCATTTGAGATTATTTCTGGGGTTTTCCAGCGTAGTCCGGGGGATAGGATAAGGACTTAAATCTTCAAAATATGTTGCTTCGAGTATCCTGGAGGATTAGAGTCCTTCTTCCCTCAAGGGTAATAGCATACAATGCCCCGATGTGCTCTAATTTAGATGCTTGATTGGAGCCAAAATGCAAATTTTGAATGCAATTTTTTGTCGACATTGAGGATTGATTGTATGCCGAAGATAAGGGCCTTCAGCAAAGTCCCGTCAGTTAGAATAGACCATTACTGTAATACTTTATGTAGAAACAGTGGTAAAAATCCAATAGTACATTGCATAATTTCAAGGATTAAACGTTTTAGCTATGTGAGAGGAAGAAGGGGTAGAAGAGATATTTAAGGGACGTAACAACACCTTTCGCTTCCCCTTAACCTTCTTCAGAATGTTTTT
Organism: Anopheles darlingi; assembly: GCF_943734745.1. NCBI lineage: Eukaryota > Metazoa > Arthropoda > Insecta > Diptera > Culicidae > Anopheles > Anopheles darlingi. The sequence goes on from NC_064875.1 coordinate 49,224,176, forward strand.
TTTTAAGTTTCTGGCCCATTGGATCGGCTATTTAAACACTCAACATTCACTCATAAACCAAAAAAAGGAAATACCTTTAAATACCCCCTTCTAGTATTGCACAACACTACCATTTGCTAGCAAATCCAAATTACTCGAGATCAAAATATTGTTAAACCTTAACTTAACGATACAGTAACGATCGCATCGCTTGTTGACTCTCATCCCCCTAAACAACCGAACACTATAAACGGCTCATCACAAAACGGCTTGTAATGTCAAATCTAGTAGGCCTTTTATCTAATCCTGCACGCCATAGACGCGAGAACGAGAGTCCCTGACGAAAAGGGACGTTTCATGACAATCTTTAATCCACAATTTAGACACCTTTCACGAGTCACTCGCCTCGAGACGCGAGACGCCCATAAATGGATTTTCCACAAACATGGTGGCATGAGCATGTAGTACATCCATACATCCGTCTCGCTTATTACACTGACGTTAACCGTACACCGTAAGACAAAGGCGGCATCAGCGACCGAGCGGCCACGAATCAAAGGCTGACTCGTTCGACTTTAAGGATTTGGCCCTCATCGCCAACCTGTCAGGTTTGTGGGCGGTGGGGTTTTCACCCTTTTCCAGGCCGGGGCGAACGAAGCGATTTTCAGCAAAGTTGTTCCAACAGGCCCACCAAACACGCACACCAGCCCCCCTTCTTGCGGGCGCACACCGTAGGACGGGCGTCTCATCAAGAACTCAATAAGCGGCAGCAACAGCAGCAGCAACAGCAGCAGCAACAGCAGCAGGTCTGACTGGTGCTACCTCGCCAAAGTGCTACTAATAGTTCGCTTAAGCTCTTCTACCCTGTTAAGTAAATGAGGCAGCAATCGTGATGGCCTCCGGTGGTGGTGGTGAGGGTGATTGTGAAGGTGGTAGGCCTCCGGGTGCGTCCCGTGCAGTCATCAGACACCTTTCGCCTTTCGGACAAAGTTTGGTCACGCCGTTCTTCTTCTTGCCGTCACCGTCGTCGCCATCGTCTGCTACGGTTCTGGCCGCTGACAGGCTGATTTCCTGTTCTCCTGAAGACTCCCTCGGCTGGCCCCGGGTTGTGTTTTGTTCTCGAGGCCCCTAAACCACAACCCCCCGGCCCCGAGGATGGGCGCTGATGCGCTGTTCCGGTGTGCGGGCGAGCGAGGAACCACCGGAATGGAACCGTGAATCAAGAAAGCTTTCACGCAACCGACAAGGCGCGTCAAGGACGAAAGTTCTCCTCAACCGAGCGACCGACCCTCCGACACACACACAGACACACAAGTCGACCAACCAGGCCATCCATCGAACCCATCAAGGGAACTTCCGCTACCTCCTCCTCCTCCTCCTCCTCCTCCTCCTCCTCCTCCTCCACTTCCTGCTGCGTCTTCCACGCAACCGGCGCAACCGCATTCGTACCAGCCGCGCTCCAGCAGCACCTTCCCCCTTCTTGCCCAGCAATGTGTTTAAAGATGTTTTTTGATGATCGTCTTTTTCGCATAATTAGAAAACTTTTATTATTTATGAAATCACTTTAGGAAACTGCTTTACGAGCAAAAAGCAAACTTTCGAATGCTTCTCCTTCGTGGCGCTTCGGTTCACTGCAAAAACCCGCCCTCCCGGGGGACGGCACACAAAGCGGAAGGTTTTTCTGCCTGCCTTTGACTTCTGCCCGGTTGGCCAGCGCGTTCGATACCACCGCTGCCGCTGCCACGCTTGACCAACTTATCTTAAGAAGCCGCCCGGACCAACCCGACCCGATTGGTTCGGTTGAAGTGGAATTTCCCCACAAAACCCGGGACCAGGAAAGGGTTATTTTTCCCCTCTTCATCCCTGAGCAGCAGCAGCAGCAGCAGCAGATGCGCAACAGAGTGTGAAGATATTGATTTTCTTCCTCATTTACCGGGCCCCAACAAAAAAAAACAGAGTGCTCCACAACCTCTGTTGTGCCCAGGGATAAGCCCCGCCTGGTGGTGTGGTCCGGTTGAGTCCGGTCCTAAATTGTAAATATTTTGTTTGCCTTTCCAGGGGAAGGCCATTGGGGTGGGGGCGGGGGGGTCTGATCGAACAAAGTTCGAGGTCGAGACGAACACTGTAAGATAACAGTTAAAGCCGTTGGTGTTCTTGCTGGTTAGCAGAGGATATAAAAGATAGATATCATATTATATTGATTGTTTTTCACCGACCACCGACCACCAGGAGGAGGAAAAAGCGAAGGAGGTGCTCTCACGTGTTTACAATCTTGGCTGCTATCCGATGGCGGCGTCGGCGGTGGCGGCCTCGGTTGATTGATGTTTGTGGCGAAAGAGCTAACAGGCTAACAGCAGGGCACTTGGTGGGTCGTGTTTTATGTGTCTGATTTGCTGAGGTCTGTGATTGAAAGCCTGCAACACGATCTCATCGCCATCGTAGTAGCCATTTTTTTGTGTTCTGTTTTTTTGCGAAGTACAAAAGATGAAATTTGAAGGAATCGCAGAAGCTGCTCAGATCTTTTTCGTTGTATTAAAGTACCAAGTACGTTGATTCTCTTTAAGAAAGAATTGCGTCTGCTTCTCCTTAACTCGCTTCTGCTATTGCGAAGGACGTCGACACTGGTCCTTCAGCTAGAGCAACAGCGGCAACCATAAGTACCAAGCCGGTCCCAAAAACCACCAATTTCACTCTTATTTCACGCCAGCTGTGACCCGAAAAAAGGATTCTTGGACCGCGCGCAAAAGTTGTAAAAGACGCTCGCAACACTCGCCCTCGTCCTGTCTGTGTGTGTGTGTATGTGTGCCAGTAGCCGAGAAGAAGGATTCCGATGGAAAACTGCTAAGACAAAGCACAGACAGTGCGAGTGCGGGTCTGCCATGAAGTGCTGTAGTCATAGTCATGCCGTGGTTGGCGTAGCAGCTCTTCGCGCAAAATATGGTCGAGATCAACGGAATCGTAATAAAACTCAAGTTCAGCTAGCGAAACGGTTGCCCATCCGTCTCGACTATTACCGGACGAGAACCGCTCGGTGGACGCAGAGACCAGCTCTGCTGCTGCTGCTGCTGCTGCTGGTGCTGGTCTATCTATAAAAATGAAGTGAAAGTCCTTAAGTTCATAATCTTGGCCACTTGAAACGTAACGGGAACCGAAGGGGAAATACGCCACAGGAAGCGAAGCGAAAGCGCAATCGTCGTTGGCTTGGCCCGGGGTTGGGCTGGCCAGCATCCTCCCCGGAGGGGAATAGCCCATTGTTGGAGCAAATTGAAGAACGCGTCCAGCCAATTTATGGGAGAATGTTTGTTTCGTGCGTAAAACCATTCTCGCCATGTTACCGACCGCCATATTGTACCGTTTTGCTGTTGCTGTACTTCTGCTGCTGCTCCTGCTGCTGCTGCTACTGCTGGCATGCATTTCATGCAAAGAGTCTTTAAGTCAACCACAGATGGGTTTATCTTCTCCCTCCCTCCCTGTCTGCCAGCCATTCCCTGATTTTCCTAAACCGTTGAAATCGTTTCTATCGTGTGGTCGAGATTTTATGACGCAACGGAAGAGAGTGAGAGAGAAAAAGAAACACAACAACACCGGGAAGAGGTCCATTTTCCCGGTACACCCGGATTTACACCAACATAACCCGCGCTCTCCTTATAGTCCTTAGCCTAATTCGATCTTTCTGTTGTTCGTTTCGTTTTTTTTTCCCCAGATTGAAGATGCGATGCTGATGTTTGACAAACAAACCAACCGGCACAGAGGTAAGTGGTCGATCGTAAAACCAAAAACCCCCGTTCACCAACGAAATGATCGAACGGGAACAATGCATGCCTGCTCTGGTTCTCCTCTCCCTTTGGCTTTAAAAAAGGGTCTCGGGTTGAGTCAAAGGAACGGACGCTCTGGTTCCTCCTAACCTAGTTTCAATGCAAATTGAGGAAGTAATCAGGGGTTTTGCTCCCCTTGCTGTTGGCCATTTCGTCGTCGTCGGGGCCAAAGTCAGCGACAAGCAGGTGCATGATGAGAATTCTTGAACTATTTAACATTATTTGTACCTTTTTTTTTTGCTGTCGCTATGCGTGTATGTGCTATGCAACATCACTCGACTGAAGGTGCTGCAAGTCTATGCTGCTGCTGCTGCTGCTGTTGCAGAGATCGAGCTGCTCGGCCTGCCAGACATGCCAGATGCACAAACAAACAAATCAGCACGAATTCTACCAATCGTAAACAAACAACAATAAAATCCAAGCACATCATAAACAAATGTCAACAGTGCACAACGACGACGACGTCGACGACGTCCTGTCCCGAATCCCGGCACCGACGAGGTTGTGTTCCGCATCCCTAACATACCATTTGGCATCATCATCATCATCATCATGATCACCGTCGAACGGTATCAGTATGTTAGGTCGATGTGAGATGCTCTCAGCACCAATGCACCGATGCACCGAGCAGTCCAATTGTTTGTCGATTGCACTTTCCAAAGCCAAAGCCATTCGTCGTCGTCGACGTCGACGTCGTGGTGGTAGTGGTCGAGCAATGCTCTCGAGAAACCGTCGTTGCCGAGAGTAGTGCACTCGGAATGCAAATTTGTGCACCAGACAATGCACGCCGACGGCATCATGTTTACCGTCACAACAACTATCATCATCATCATCATCATCACCAACGACGTCATTGGGGGCGAATTTTGGTTTGAGGTGCAGCAAATATAAAGAACTTCGAATGCTGGAATCGATTCACAGCTTCCCTCGTGACCGATTGGAAATGTGCAACGCGTGGAAAGAGGACAAGACCCTCGGCAGATCTGCTCTCTGCTGAAGCTGCGGTTTCGGCTACTCAGCACCCTTCCACGAAAAACTGACAGTTTAATGATCGAAAATTGTAATCTCTTGCTCTCTCTCTCGTCCTGTCAGTACCTCTCGCGAAAATCTGACATAAATCTGTGAAGTTTTTCTGATAAAAATCTTCAAAAAAATCGAGTCGCCATTGCACGTTGTTCATTTGCCTGCAGCGCATTAAAGCTGTGTCCATTTTGTCTGCCCACCATACACTCCCACGATGGTTCATACCCGGGAATTGGAACCATCGGATCAGGCGCGCCTCCCTATCCCAATACATTGTACCATGGGTACGGGCAAACGTATCGTGAAATCGTTAACGTATTCACGCTACCTCATCATACATGCATGGAATCCGTCCCCCTCCCGGCCGCGGCCACTTCTCACCATTACTATTTCGTGCCGCTGATTGGAAAATGCATTAAAAATATTGCGAATACTCCGGTGCTCCGGCGGAGAGAGAACGTGAAAGAGACAGAACAACCCGAGTTACCGATCGTTAATCGTGACTGTAGCTGGTGGTGGTGGTGGTCAGTGAGATTCGCAATCGACAGCAGCAGCAGCAGCACTGGCAGCAACCAGACACATAACAGCAGCCCCCACGAACCTCGAGCCACGGGGTAAAATCAGACAAAAACGCAACCTCGATTCGATTTCCTCCGGTCCTCCTACTCGGTGCGCAGCGATCGGAGCGAACTGCTTCATTATTTCGCTCGTTTTTTTTTCCGGGGGTTAACTTTCATCAAGAAAATTAAACTCACCGGTGGAGAGGGAGTTCGGTGCACCTGTATTTATCCAAATCGAATTGCAGACTCGGAAAGGGATGGGAGTCATCGCGCATCGCTTTTGCACAATTTGTGCGCTAAAATTCAATTCGCTGCTTGCTCGCACGGTCATGGTTTGATGCAACATTATGATGTAGCCCTTAAAGTACCAAACATGGAAAATCGAGAAAAAAAAACTGTTGAAAATACACTTAATGTACTTAAACAAGAAAGATGGAAAATGGTTGTGAAAATCCCGAAACATCGATCGCGGACAGCAACTGGCAACAACAACAAGCCACAATCAGCAAAAAGGAGCTTCCAACTCTCACTAATCCCAAGACCAAGTGAGTGCGGTGACAATGTCCAGACCATAATCAGTGGTCGGTCTCCTCCAGGCCTGTCACCGATGAAAAGCAGTTATTTACAGCTTCACCACCGGACCGGACTAAACCACTAATCACTGCACGTGCACAACCATCGAGAAACAATCGAACGGTCTTGGTGGCCGCTTGGCGATGTCCAGTTGTCCAGTTAAGTCCACTCCTTCTCTACTCCCTGTCCCTGTCGAACGCCAATTCCAAGTGACGCGAAACGTGAAAAACGAACAACATAGAGTCCAGGTCGCAGGGAACGAAACAGAATCCGATCGCAAGAACGTTGTCGCAAGTCGCAATAGTCGTTTGTCACTCACGCAACGACTTGGACACTTCGACGCCTTTCCCCTGCTCACACTCGGTTCCGTCTGGTCCCACCATTAGCTTCTCCGGGAACCGGAAGATGTCACCAGCTGCTGCTGCTGCTGCTGCTGGTTCGCTTCTTGGTGCGACTCTTGGTGCCGAATGCTGCTCCTTTCGCCATCGTCAGACCGGGGGGAAGAACTCTCGTTCTAGCTGTTACTAGCACCTTGTGCTATTGTTTGAGGGGATTAGGGCCACCACCACCGCTGGGCACCAAGCAGTGAGCAGTGAGCGCGGCTAATTTGATTCTGTTATGTGATACCAACCGACCGACCGACCGACGTCCGACGTATCGTCCCGGAGCCACACAGATCGGACAGGTTGTGTGTAATTGAAAACCGTGAAAACCATTGACCAAGGACCATTTTCCTTCCCCTCTCCCGTGTGCACTCGCGCTGGAATTCGAGATGACTCTTTCATTCGTCTAATGACAATGTCTTCGATTCGAAAGCAGTCTAAAAAAAAAAGAAAAGACAAAGTAAGGTGCTTAAGGCCCTATCTTGTCGTTGCCATATGCGAATAGTGTGAGTTCCGGTGAACATTGCAAACGTCAATTCTTGAGCCGCGTTCGAATAAGCCGCGTTCGAATAAGCCGCTTCGAATGGGATATTAATTTTTGCAACTTTTCAATTATTTCCCTCGGTCTTTTGGTCGGTGACAATGGTTCAGATTCGACGCACTCGATGACCTCTGCACCCCCTGCACACCCCCCTGAGACCCTGAGAAATCGAACCTTCGGTTTCCTCAAATTCCTCGAACAAAAGCGCTCCACAGCAACGCTGTCGCGTCCCGTCTTGAATTAACCTTTTCGAACAAAAGGTTTTCCCGGTGCTCCGTCGTCGTCGTCGTCGTCAGCACGTCAGCAGGTCTCAGTGGTGGTGGTGCAGTTGCTGCTGCTGCTGCTGCTGCTGCTGCTTTAGGGAAAACCTCATTCGGGACCGTACTATTCAATTATAACTTTATCGTTGTGCTTCTTCTCTCACTGTTCCCGCTCTGTTTTGGATGCATTTTCGGGCGTCTACGGGAAGCAGCTCAGCCAGCAAATACCAACCCCTTAGGGAAGGGGATGCCGCTGGGAAAATTGAAAGCATTATTATGCTTTTATCGCTTCTCGAGACCCAACCAGCCAGTCGAGTCGAGTGGCTGAATAGGGATTAAGAAATCAAGGAACAGAACAGAGCAGAGGGAACGAACAAATGCTCCTCCGTTTGGTGCATCACCACCACCATCGAGGAAAGCGTTGGTTGGTTTCATTCGAGACTCATTTTCGCCGCCTGCTTGTGCTGCTTTTACGTTTACGCAAACTGAATCCGCGTATTGCTCCAAATAAAATCTCAATAAGCTTGTGCCAGTGAGGAGGGGTCTTTTCCGTCATTTTCTCGGAACTTCACACACCGACAAGCGCACACGTACACGTCGCGTGTCACTTGGCTAGTGATCGCTCCTCGCCGCACGGCAATTGCGTGAAGAAATGAACGATTTGTGGATGAGTTTTTCGGAGAAAAGAATCCCCGAAGAAGCAAGCCGAGCTGTCGAGACGGTGTTGTTGTCCATCAACAGGCCGAACCGGACGGTGGACGTTGATGGTTGATTGCTTGGTTCATTCACCGAACGATTTCGCACACACTCACACGCACGCAACGCCGCCGCTTAGCGCGACAGTTGATGATTCAATCAGGAGAAGAACAACCGGCAAGGAGGAAGTGCTAGTGGAGCACAATATGGACCGGGTTTCGTCTCGTGTCTGTCGTGACTGCCAGATGTCAATCCGCTGTTGCTGTTAACATGTTTTTCACCCCCTCCCGGGGGCCAAGAGGGATACAAACGATTCCGGGAAATACGAATGAGAATCGGCCAAAGGCGTACCATGCGAATGGCAAAAGGTGCGTGTCTTTCTTAACCACAGTTCAATTAATTTTCTACCAATCGAGGGTCTGCCACCGAGAAGAGGAAAGGAGCACCGATGCTGACGCTGGTTGAAGCGTAAAATTGGAAACCGTCAGAAAGAGAAAGACCGAGAGAAAGAGAGAGAATTTAGGCTACTCTACAACACACTTGAAGCTCGCTCCTTCGCTTTGTAGTTGTAGTCGGCAGAAAAAAAAATCTTCAGAGAAAATTCGGCGAAACAATAGACGCAGCTTAGGTTGGCCACGAGATCCACGAGATCCACGTGCTGGCCACCGGAAACGCCATCAGCAGCAGAAGAAGCAGCAGATAAAACACCCATCCAAAGGACCAACACCCATCCGTCACTATCCGCCACAACACGGACCGATTGCAGATTGCCGGGGGGGGAAAGGGAACTGAAGGAGGGTTTGCTGGATACAAATTGATTGATGGAAGGATGGATCGATCGATCGATCCGTCGGTCGATGGCAATAGATGGATTGTAGCCCGGGATTGACAGATGGGATATAGATGAATCCTTTTCCTGGGAGTGACGCGTCCGTGTGCGCCTCACGCTTTTCCCTCCCTTTTTCCCCCTCCTTCGAACGATTATGGACCGTAGCTGGATTGGAAAACCTCGTTTTTGCAAATGACGCACACCACCAGCATCACCACCACCACCGGAACATCGAGTTACCGTGCCATTAGGAGGCGTCTTTCTTCATTTATTAGAGAAAGGAAAAGGAAAGGAAAGGAAGCATCCATTCCGGGGGGAGGGAGGATCATTGCGTTGATCTTGATCCTTTTACCGGGAAGACAAAACAGGTCAGGCCAGAGGCCAGGGTTCAGGTTCGTTTCGAGTTCGAGTGAACCGTTGAATGGTGCAAGCGAATGATAATGCGACTGCCATTTTCAATGCAGCTCAGCATATCCGAGCATTGCATCGAACGCAGCCAATAGAAGGTAGGAGTATTTTCGAAATACTCCTGTTCAATACATCATTCCGGGGATTCCAAGGTGGATGACCACCCGGGAGTGAGAGGCTTTCCCGTTCGTAGTTTGCCCAAAGATCACGTATCAGATGGCAGATCTCGAGCTACGGATCTGACTGGTGAAAACCAAAGCCAAAGGATACGAAACTCCAATAAACAATATGTATATCCTGCAGCAATGAGCTGTAGTAGTAGCAGCAGCAGCGCCAGGAGCAGCAGTAGGAGCAGTAAATTGAAAGGAAAATCTTTGGGGATTTTCATCTTCATTAGGCGCACCTTTCATTTGGTCCGGGTTTGATCCTTGGTTCGAAGTCCGTTTGCTGTCGCTGTCGATGCGAGCAAGAGGGATGTACGGCTGCAGCTTGAAGCTTTGTGCTGTGGTTCGTGAAAATCTTTTCTTCGTGTTTTCAACATCTCGACCCAAGCTCTTCTTGTTCCATTCTCCTCTTGTCGTTTGTTGCGATGCTCAAGATGCTCCTTTTCCGGTTTCAGTTCCGACTGCAATCGTGCACAAGCTGCTCAACAACTAGACAACTGCCAAAGAGCCACACTAATACCCCGTTATATCACACATTGGTCGTTTTGTTGAAGCAGCAATACCAGCAGCAGGAGGAGGAGATGATATTGAGTCGTTCGTATCTCGGATCGGCTGCATTGGAACACAGGGACCATAGAAAAGGAATGGGGAGGGGGGATTGAATGACATTCTCACCCTCACACACCGAGGGATTGGGTTTCATTTTTCCTCCTCCATGCTGTGCTGTTGCTCGATACTCACACGCACACAGTACAGAGCTCCGGTGCTCGGTGTCGAATTGATGGTTTTGTTGTGTTCAATTAAACTATGAGCTCCAATCCTTCCAGCCAATTGAACACATACACACACACAGCACAAGCTGAACTGTCCTGTAAGATACTCCACTGACGACTACTTCAATCGAGTGTTGGAGAGAGGGAAAAGCAACCTGTTAATTTGTGGAAAATGCGACAAACGTTTTCCATTCGCTATCAGGAATCCAAACTAGGATATTTCACATTAATTTGACTTTGAATCAATAGCATTACGTGTTGTGATCGTGTGCGCACAGTCGTCGATTTATGTTGTTTTCTACACGCTACACTAGCTCACATGAATCATCATGTGTGGTCATCATGCTTTTCCGCGTTTGGAGGAAATTACTTTTCGCGCGCCCTCGAGAGAGAGAGAGAGAGAGAGAGAAAGCTGCTCTCGAGCTGGTTTCGACTGTTAGTGTTCGGCCTATTAGCCCCCGGAGCAGACAGTAGGGACATTGATCACCGGAGAAATCCGAAAAATCTATACAAATCCGACGAGAAACATTGGTTGTGGTGGTGGGAAAAGGTCCGGGGTTCTATAAATTGAATTAAATCGTTGGCTTATCTGGTCGCAAAGCTTCCCTCCGGCACCGGATGCCGTTTCGGGCCGGAAAGCGAACCGAACCTAGACCGAGAATGTATCGAAAACATCAATTTTATCTCCACATCCCCTCCCTCTGATCACCCCAACCACGAGGCCGAGCCATGCCCATTGGTCCCATGGTCATCGAAGTTCTGGTTTCGGATCCAGAAGCAGCATTTCATGCGACACATACGACGATGCTCTCTACACGTGTGCGTGTAGCTTTGGGTGGAGGGGATGGAGGTTGTGCTCGAGGGCAGAAAGATGATCGCCATGATTGTGGTAATTCATAATTTCGGGACCAGAGCACAGAGACCGCACACCAGCATCACCATCAAAAGGCCCGCCGAGGGGGCTCCGAATGAACGGTGAAAAGCTGGTGTAAATTATCATTATTGAGGGGGAGAGGGGCCTCCCGCCATCCTGCTTCCGGTAATTTCCGGCAAAAAGGTACATCCGGTGCCGCACATATATATGCACACTACCTGGATTGGATGTTGATTTCTCGCCACCAATGCACCAATGATTATGATGTTGATCTCTCGTTGCCATAGTAATGCGTGTGTGCGTCTGTTCGGGTGGCCATTTTGTTTACCAACCGTTGGCTTGGTTCAATGTAAAGAAGACAGCGACAACAACAGCAGTAACAACAGCAAAGGAAGCAGCAAAAAATCTCCGAAGCGATTCCCGATAATGATGAAAATGACTCTTTATCAGCCACCATCATCTCTCCCCCTCAATACACCGGCCACGGTCTGGGGCGCGCGAGATCAAACGGCAGTGACCGCCGATAGCAGAAAGGTAGCAGCAGATTTGCCATTCCATGCACTTGCCCTCGATTGCTCTCTCTCTCTCTCTCTCTCTCGTTTTCTCTGTCAGTTGGTTCCAATTTCAATTCATTTCGAATTGATCCTTGCACTCCCCCACGCCACCTTGGTTAATATGCAGCGCACCGTGGCTTTTGTGTACTTTTATCAATCGTCACCACCGGACCGGACTGGTATGTTGAATGCCAATTTCGTTTGAATTGAACCTTAATTGCTCGTATGACACGGTGCGGGGGGATATTTTGATGAGGCAGAAAGGAGAGAGGAGGTCATCGCTGGTCAAGCAATCTTCCACAATCATTCGACCAATTGTCGGATTCCCGGTCAGTCTCTGCTTCTTCTTTTTCCCGCATCAAATTGTCTGTAATTTGCGGCAAAAAAATAAACGCACAATGGGTTTGTGATGTTATGTGCATGCATGCTATTCGATGAATTCCATATTTTCCATTTATCTGATTTGTTGCCGCTTTCCGGGCCGGGTGGTGTTTTCCACCCATCAAATACGTGCCAGTGTGTGTGTGTTTCCGGCTACTAACACCTGATCGTACCGGACCAATCGAAAGCTGGGACCGTTTGTGCCTCGAGAAAACATGTCACGCAAGCCATTCTCCAACGAATCGTGCAATCAACTTCGATCAACCAAAGCCAAATTCGTTCTCTCATTATGCGCGTCCGATCGATTCGATTCGGTTCCGGTAGCTCATTACGGACGCCCCGTTTGGCCGCCAGCTAAACCATCGTGGTATTATAAATTATTTTTTCATTGGCTTGTACAAAGCCGAATTCTCGAATTAAGTCACAATTTTGGATTTTTTTCGTTTTGTTTTCGGTCGAGGAAGCTGCTGCTCAATTGAAGTGTCCGGATTCTATTTGCGCGAATGTTCCGGCCTGCAGTAGCAGCAGCAACAGAGCCACTAAATTGGCGGTCGTCTGTCGTGTTTGTACAGAGGCAGCAGCAGCAGCAGCAGCATGGCCCGTGGAAATGTATCGAAACAAATAGAGAGCAAAAGGGGCAAAAAAGGCAAAAATCCCATTCCACACACACACACACACACACACACACATTATTGCAACACGCAGGAGGGTGGTCACACTGACCACCCCACGGGATGATTGCGGACTAAATATTTACCAATGGATTATGCATTTTATTTATCGCTCCGTGAACACACACACATGTTGGTCGATCTCGGGCTCTCGATTACACCCATGCTGCAAAGCATACAGATACAGATGGCATGTGTGTGTCTGCGTGTGTGTTTGTGTGTGTGTGTGCTTGTAATATTGACCTTTGGTCAACAATTGAAAAACGCGAATCGTGAATCGTATTTGATCGGCGTTCATCTAATAGCCAGCACAGCGACCAAGTAGTATCGCGACCGCGAGGTCATTTCCATCACCGATTGATTGCTTCATTGCAGCTGTGAGAGAGAGAATTATGAGCCATCTGTTCATAACATTCAACATGGCCAATGCTTCCGGTCCGTTGAGCGCTCATCGTTCTCGATTTCTCGACTTAAGTGAAGTCAATATTAATGCATCACTCGACATCGCACTGTACTGTGTTGTGTATCCTCTGCTACTCTGTGTGTGTGTTTTTAACATTTCAAACCCCCGACCGCCAAGAGTAAAGCCACACAGACAGCACTCGAGCACTGTCTGCTCTGTTCTGCCGCCACGAGTGCTTATCTTGAAATTCATGACCATTCTTTGCGCTTAACGGCAGCTAAATTGGCCTCTAACTGTCGGCCGGAGTAATGTTAACTTCCTAACATCGTCTCCCCCACAAACAGCACCGCCCGGACTCCGTTTGGACTTTGAACAAGCGAGAAGCGAGCTAAATGAACGCCTTCAACCGGGTCCAGCCGGATTACCGGAGACCGAGAAAGAGAGTGAGAGAGAGGGAGGAACGAGCCAGCAAAAAATCCCCGACCCTTGGATGGTAGGAACGGTGATTGCGGACAACAAAAACTACGTAATCACAGGACATCTTTTGAGGCCACTTATCGCGGGGTGCGCTCGTTACTGCGTCGACAGGGAAAAGAGAGAGAGATAGAGAGAGAGAGAGAGAGAGAGAGAGAGAGAGAGAGAGAGAGAGAGAGAGAGAGAGAGAGAGAGAGAGAGAGAGAGAGAGAGAGAGAGCCACCACGTAGCCACAGCATCATCATCAGCAGCAGCAGCATCCACATCCCTTGGCACTTTAAATGTGATACCATTCCATAGCAACCAAGTCCTGCGCGCCGTTCCGTTCCTTGGGACATTCCATTCGGATGGCGGTTGCAAAAAACCCAGTCCCAACGCCCATCTTTGCAACAATCGCTTGTGCTGCTGCATCCTACACTCTACTATGGTACTATGGTTCTCGGTGTCCAGAACCAGACACGACAAGGACAACAACAACAAGGACCGTGTTGCGACCATGCGCCTCCATAACAATTCCGGAATTCCTAGCACCTTCCGTTGCTGGGAACAAGCGCGAAGGGAGCGCCGACAATAAAACCGGAAGTGCGACACACGCTGGAAGGAACCTCCCTCGAAACACACACACACACACACAGACGGAGAGCTGGATGGTAATTTTACAACATTTACTGGAGCGTCATCGTGAGCTTGGCTTGCTTGGTGGCCATGGTAACTTGGCAACTCCAACAAAACGATCGACGAGACGACGACCACACGGACGACGACGACGACGACGAAGACGACGAAATGGCGACTGGAATATGGGGCGTGAGGATGTGGAAAATTAAAACTAATTGTAAATAATAAACCTCATTTTATATGATAAGGAAGAGTTTACAGTTTTCCTCGCCGGAGCCAGCAAGTTTTACCTCGCCTCGCGAGGCGGTTCTGGTCGTCGACGTCGTCGTCGTGGTCGTCGTTGCCGTTGGAACAATCTCACTAAGTGACGCTGGTACAATTGAAATGCATTTGCTCGCTACACGCGACGGGAACGACCGGTCGCGTTGGTGGTCGTTGTTTCGCGTGATGCTCGTGGATGCTGGCAAACGATTTGATTACACGAATCCATGTTCCAACCCGGAGGGAAGGGGAGAGGCCGACCGGTATTTTAATCTCGGAACTAACACCAACCACCACCACCGTTGCTGACTTACACACTTTATTTAGAAGCTTATCGCCTCGAGTTTCGTTCGGAAAGAGAGCAAACGAGAGAGAGAGAGAACAGTTTGTCACCGGGAATCCCGGAGTGATTTCAACTACTTTTGCACGACCACCTTGGCAATTCCTTGGTTGCTGCTTGTTGCATGCCAAGCAAAGGAGGGTCCTAATAGTGTGCAAACGTGCCCGTTGTAATGAGATTGGGTTTTTGGGGACGAAGCCGGAGCTAAGTTGTCAGTTAATGTTTCGCTTCGTTAGCCACTTCCAGCGAACGTTCAGTCCGGATTTTTGGGAGCAGTTTTGGGGCGCGCTTCAAGAGTGATGTACCGTGCGGTCGTGCGCTCTGCCACTTGCTAGTGGTTATTTGATGTTCGCTCAACTGTACCTAAGTGCAGCTCCTATTTCTTTCCATTTTCTCGCTCTCTCTCGTGAGATGCTAAAGGGATGAAATGTGATTGAAATCGGTGTCCATGGTGTGTTGTGTGGAGTGATTGGCAGCATAAAGCATTCTCGAAGGGTGCTACAGCAATAAGGGGATGAAACTTGTCTAGGACCGGCCCCACCGGTCACTATTCATCGCTTTCAGAAGCGCATTCAAACGCGATTGGAACCCGGTTTGGAACGCTTGAGAAAGGTGTTTGTTTCCTTTGAATATCCTAAATTGAAAGACACTCCTTCGTTGTGCTCGTTCCGTTCGTCTCTTCCTTTAATAAATCAGTTCCAATATAGCCAATATCGGGCTCAACAGGAGCATGATCCTTGCAAGGGATTGCGTATCGTGTACAAAGGGCTGCTTCGCTTTAGATTGAACGCCCTTAGATTCACGACGTCATTCCAACAGAAAACCGTACACAATGGAAATGCTAAAGGGGACACTATAGCATCCCTTCTTCGAATTTCCCACAAAGGTGTGCTCGAGGACAGAAAGTTATGATACAACATAATTGGCTCGTTACCGACCTGGCTGACCAACTGGCGACCGTTCAAGGGGGCGCCGGTCGTTCGGTTGAAACACCTTTTCCCCCGTTAGGATGCTTTTCAATCGTTACGAAGCTATAATTGACGAAGCGCGCGGACCTCGTGGACGAAATGAAGCCAATAAATTGTTTCCACACAAAAAAGGGGACGACATCGGTGGGCGCCAATCTTCGCGACATCAAACGGCCAGAAGCTCTCTTCTGGTTCTTCTTCTTGGTAGGTTTTAGTGTCTTAGTGTTGGGCTTTTTTGTTTTCGCTCCTCAAAAAAGGGAAAATCCTTAGCTCACCTCAGAGGACGAGATTTGTTAAGCCTTTTGCTGGGAATGCTATAAGACCTATCTCGGTGTAACCTCTCGGTGTAATGCCACGTTGGACCCCATTTTTAATCTCTCGCTCAACGAAGCACACACACACTGGCACACCCAGACTGACGCATCTGGCAGAAGCAGAAGCGAAATTAAAACAAAAACCGAAACACAGCCGGTGAGCTGTGGGAAGCTCACAAGAAAGAAGCGGAAAGTATTACATTACGCGGTGCCGTGGAAAACTTTTTCCTCCCATCCTTTTCCATCCAAGAGAGGAACGGAGCTTCCCCTTTCTACCTGGCCTCTCTTCGGTTTTTGAGGTTTTGTTTGGCATGAACCACAGCACCACCCCACACACCACAGCACGACCAGCAATTATGCTGCGAGGTGGCCTACCTGTCGATTCCCGGTGCTCGGTGCCCGGTGCACGGTCGGGAACGATGTGGAACGCACATCCTTCCACCGACCAGCATCCGGCAACATCCGTCAGTCGCTTGGCGCTTCCGCCACGCCTAATAACTCCGGCGGAATGGAAGTTACCGAACAGTGTGCGCGTGGAAAAAGGGGAGACGGGGACGAGGAAATTGCCGTAATAAAGGGCGAGGAGCAGGGTAGCTACCGTAAGGAAGAGATGAGGGATGAATGGCGTATTGTCTTCACCCGGGCCAGAACCATTAGCTCTCTGTTTCTCGTTCTTCGTGAAAAGGAAACTGCGCTGCTGACAGCGCGGGAAAAACAAATGAGCCCTGCTGTTGCTGCCATCCCTTGTTGGCCACCCCCTACGCACACACACACACACACACACACACACCTCCCTTGATATGGCTACGTCGTCTTCAAAAGACAGCGGATAGGTGCGTCTTTTCATTTCGGGATTATTTATGGGTAATCTGGAAAAGAAATGGGATACTTTGTCTCTCGAGGTGCACCACCACCCCGTTTTTCCGTTTTCCAAGACCTCTCTTTCCGAAAGGAGGAGGTGAACCAAGACGGATGCGATGGTGAAGAGAAAGAGAAAGAGAGAGAGAGGTTAACTGCAAACAGCCGGAGCAGCACTCGACAGAGCATCAAGGGGCAGGGCAGGTTTTTATTTTCCACGATTTTCCACGAATCGCACACGCACACCAAACGGTACGGAACGGTCGCTTTTCTCGTTCGGTCGTTCGTTCGTTCGTTCTGGCATCGTCAAGACGCCAACCAAGAAGCATACCGGAAGGGATGTTGCACCCAAAAAACCAACCGCACGAGCACAGAGCACCGAGCAATTACACCACGAAATTTGATGAAACTGACTCCCGGTGGTTGTCTTTTGGCTTTTCATTTTTTGTACCCCTCCAACACACCCCTTGAGGAGGGGCTGTCTTCGTCAAGGATCAAGAAATCCAACCACTGGGCGGTAACTTTGGCGGAGTGAAACTGTGATTGCATCTTCTCACTCGAAGCGAAGCGAGGGATTAATGCGATGCGGTACCGTGCGATGACGGTCGAGACACCGAAACACTGACTCTGGCAATCAAAAGTTTCCACCTCCTCTTCTTCACCCTCTACCCACCCCACTTACATTCGCTTGCTTAGATGGATTATTTTCTTATCTTGCAAATCCGGCGCTCGCTCGCTGGCTGTGGGGATTAATTTCGGACTTTTTCGAGGATGACGTCGACGCGTTAAGCCCTCCGAGTTCGTTATCATTACCTTCACTTCACTCATGATATTTTTTGTTGGGGCTGACAATCAATCATAGCCGGTCTCAAGTTGGTGGTGGTGGTGGTGGTGGTGAACCACATTTTCTAATCAAACACACTCCAACGTCAACTGACCTCAAGCTTGTCAAGCGATTGTGAGTGACGCGTGCGAACGTTCAATCCGTGCAGCATTCCCTGTCGTGGCGCCACCACAGAGCACGAGGTGCATCAGCATCATCAGCAGCATCATCATCATCGACATGCAAACGCATCGATCAATGTGCATTTTTTGATCCCGACTCCACATTTGACAGCATAATCTTGGTATTCACTTCCGTTCGTGATGGATTCTTGTTGTTTTTTTTTGCTCTCTATCTCTTTTTGCCGGGAAGTTTGTTTGAGCTGTCGTCCATTTCTATGGTTGAATATGTTTTCCATCATTGCTCTGGGCATTGCTCTGCCCCTGTCTGCCCTCGTCTGGCGAATATCCTGGAGCTAGTGCTGCTGCTGCGAACCATTTTATTATTGCGAACGGAGCAATTTTGACAGCAGCGACCGGATGACGGTTGACATCGTGCTGGGACGAGCGAGCGCGCCGTGTGTCTGTTTTGTGGTCCAGGATTTTCCACGTTTTTTCCTCTGGATTCGGTTTTTGTTTCTCTGTTGTTGTTTTTTTTTTTTGCTGCTGAAAACCAAACACATTTCACATGATGGATTTCCCTGTCCCTGTCTGCGTGTGTGTGTGTGTGTGTATGTTGACAGCAGCGGGATGTTAGTTTCACTGTCACTCGCATCGGAATGCATCACAAAAATGGAGGCTAGCGCAAGGATGACACAATGTATGCATTATATGTATTTGACATATGCTACCACAATAGCACACATTCTGCAGTTGTTGCTGCTGCTGCTGCTGTTCCTGCTCCGAGGATAGAAAAATATTTGAAATGTGTGTGTGTGTTGTCCTATTCGATCGCAATCGCTGCACAAACTGCATCGATAAGCTGTATCAGTGCTCCAATTGCGAACAAAACAAACACTCACTCCATGCTGCGCTTTTGTATCCAGGGGTTGCTGTGCATACCACGTGATCGCCACGTGACGCATTCCACGCCAGGAATTCCTTTCATCCTCGCTCCCTCATGGCCAACAAACCAGCAGCAGTCGCGAAAGGACGGAAGGAGTTTCCAATTTGCTTCACTAGGTCACTTCATAAAAATGACATATTTCCAACAAAAAAACGGAAGCTGTATTCGCAGTGGCATTTTTCAGTGGAGCGTGTTGTTACGTTCATTTTCCAGAACGCTTTTCATTGTTTTTGTGGCAACATGACGTATTCGACGAATAGTTGTACAGGAGCACAAAAGCTCACATCTACACAAACTGTTTAGCATTACAATTTCGCCAGCACTTGGCCCCCCGTCATTGTCTCTTTCTCTCTCTCTCTCTATCGTGGAAAATTGCTCGGTAACATTCCTCGGTGATCCCTGTCCGTGCCAGCTGGCTGGTTGTGTGCATTCCTTTCGCGAATACCTTATTAACACACACACGCAAAGTCCCGTCATCTGTCCGGTATTTCGACGGTCAACTGTCACAGTTCACGGTCACTCACGGTTTGGGTGGAAAACATTCCTCAAACTTTTACCCAAAGTACTGATGCGTCATTGTGCGCGTCCAGCAAACGGGCAGCAACTGCAGAATCATGCAAACTATGTTGTCACATAGAAGCGTGCTATGTTAATTAAAACGAATTGCACGAAACTCGGGCTGCGAGTCTGGCGGTAAGCCCGGGTCCTAATCGGTCCCGCCAGACTCTCTCGAGTACACTCTTCTTACCAAACCATACCAGCAATACTGCTGCGTGGCTAATGAGAGCTTAAACGGTTGAGTCTCGTGTGGTTTTCGGAGGGGGCCAGACGATGACGACAATGCAATCGTCGCGCCGTGGTAGAGATGCGACGCTGGAGGGGGCTGGATCTGACCGAGTCTGAAACTTGTCGTTGTTGTTGTTGCTGGGCTGTCAAGCATGGAAATCTCGATGCAAAGCATCCCTTCTCCTTCTGCTCCTCATCACCATTCGCTCACAAAAGAGAGAGAGAGAGAGACATGTTTAGTTGTCGTTGGACGTCGTCGGTTTCTTTTGGTTAGTTTTTGTTCTGGACATTCTTTCCCCGCTGCACCCCAACCTGTGCATCCCGCAATCCTGTGCTTTATGTGTGTGTGATGATAGCATTTAAAACAACATTTGCCTGTCGTCTTATGTCCATCGTCCAGTGGCTGTCTAGCCCGGCAGCTTGCTTGCTTGCTGGCACTGTCCGGCACCGAACGCAACGAACAACGACTTTCGATCGATGCTGTGGCATCGTCTGCACTTGTCCTCCACCACTCCTTGTCCTCCACTCTTGAACTTGTTTATGGTCCCGATGCGACGTGTAGAAAATGGTCTTCCCTCGCTACTGTCACATCGGTTTGGTCAGACACACACACACTCGGTCTGAGTCTCGCACAACTGATTTCGAGACTTTCGTCGCAATCGGGGCCAGTGTTCGAAAGATGTTGAGCGGAATAAAACAAAAAAAAACTTTCCGCCAGTAACAACACTCGGTGTCTAATGTGTTAAAGAAGGCTGCTATGATGCTACAGAGCCAGTCAGCTTTGGTTGTCTCTCTGGCCATCAGAGTGCAGAGAGAGAGAGAGAGAGACACACGCAGGCTGGCACAAAGGGCGGAAGGAAGGAAGGAAAACCATTAAAAGCGAAAAGCGTACAACATAAATGTGATTAAAACTAATACTCGAACGTCCGAACGCCTCGGTGTCCTGTGGTCCTTGGTGTTGCTGCTGCTACCACGAGGGAGCAAAGAAAGTCATTCGAAAGTCGGAAAACCTTGGCGACTGCACAATCGAAAGACAATTGTGGTGGCAATGGTGGCAATGGTGGTGCTGCTGTTGCTGCACCAACTGACACTGGAGCTAAGGATGCAACTGGGACTCGACACCAAAACTCGGTATCCTGACTCAGCCACACACGGACACGTAGACAGACACAATCTGAACACAAGGCAGCAGGAAAATGGGTTGTGGTTTTACCAGCAAAGCTTTCCCACAAGCGCTCTCGATGTGTGTCGATAGAACTAATTCCGCAATCCCCAAAACGTTTTGTGTATTAAAGTGCAGCCATTGCCCTCTCCCGATGCACCACCGGCACCACCACGAGCACCACCATCAGTGTGTTACCTAATGAGGAAGCAATAAAAAGTAAACCCAATCCGACCATAAACGAAGTTGTCAAAAGGGGGATGGTGGGGGTTGGGGTTGGCGAAACGAAGGAGAATGTCCTCCGGATGCTGCATGTGCTACAAGAGCGAGCGAGCGAACGAGGGATTTAACTTTGGTCACTTGGCCAACGTCAGACCAGGGCACAGCATCGTACAACGGCGCCTGTTCCCGTTGCGGTGAAGGCTTCCCGGGGTGTCTATTATATTTCTTCAACAAAGCTCCTCCACAGCAAGTCGTCGTGAGACGGAACGTGTGACGCGTGTTTCAACTAGATTGTATGTGTTAGCACGTGACGATCATCGATTTGATATCGTTTTGGGCCATATTACGCAAACGCCGAAACGTAAATAATCATTTTCCCCGCTTCTCATGGTGGCGCGTTAAATAATGATCCAACATTGTAAATAATGTTCACTCTCTCTCTCGCTCTCTCACTCTCGGTCCCCTCGGTTTTTCATTCACGAAATGTATTTCGATTTCGGTTTTCCCGCGCGGTTCCCCGTTTCGTCGACGTAATTGTTTCTTCCTCGCCAACTGTCCAACACGCGCGGAATCGAGAACGTGTTCTCTATGCTTTATTCTTGCTCAATGCTTTGTTGTCCCGAGGCTGATGTGTGTTTGTGTGTTTTGGGGACACACACAGCAGGAGCAGCAGCAGCAGCAGCAGAGATTGCTTTCCATCTCGCTGACATCTGTGGTGGAATTTTTGAATTTGTCGTCGTCTGTGGCAGAGCATAAGAAGCAGCAGTAGCATACCTTATCGAGAAGCATCAATTTCAGGCTCGAGCCCAGCGCACCAGCCATGCTTACACCGAGATTGATGATGGAAGGAGAGTGAGAACGCGCGCCGGCGACTCGATGACAATGGCGTGACGTACACGACAATCCACCTCGCCTCGCCCCTCGCTTAGTGGTCCCTCTTCCTCTTCGTGGATCCCTCTCGGTTGGTTCTACGCAAAGCGAAACACAAATAATTTACGAAATAAATCAGTTGGAACAAGTTATTAGTATTTTCCCAATTCGCTGCTCTCCACGATGCTGCTACTGCTGCTGCTCCTCGGTGGCTCTATGCCCGTGCCCTTCGATTGCGTTCCCTGATAGGGAATTTATGCCAAAATGGAAGCAAACGGTGGAAGAATTCTGAAGCACGTCAAGCCCGGAGGCAGCTGCTGGGTTTGGAATTCCGTTGCGGCTCTGGTATCTCTACCCAAAAATAAATAGCGACCAATGAGTAACGATTGGCAATATGCGTTCCCGGGAACGGTTGGAACCTTCTAATTTCATTCCACGCACCGTACGCACCGTACGTCCTTCCTGCGTGAACGCGTGTTAATTTGGGAAAATATATCGTTTTTTCCTCAATTTTCCTTTTCTCTTTTTGTTTTTGTTGTTGGCTGGTTGTAGCTGTTTTGTTATTTGGAATTCTTAACCTTCTCCCTCTTCCTCTTCCTCTTCCTCTTCCTAGTTGCCTTCTTTGCGAGTGACGCAATGGTGACGCCGGTCACTAATCGCCAAATCGTTTATTGTTTTGCTTCCCTCTCCATGGAGCGGCATAGCGCAGGAAATCAAACGTTCATAATTCACCTTCGCTCATCGCTTGAGGCTGTGGTGGTGGAGATGGTGGTAGTGGTAGTGGCATCCCCCCTCTAATCGTTGCCAAATGTAACGCAAAACGCGCAGAGCGACCACCGGCCAGCCATCCATTAATGCTCGACCTGTCGACCGAACCAAACTGACCGACACACGCAGCCCAGGTGGGGTCACTCCCACTCCCACCTCTACCGTGGTAACGTGGGCGCGCGACGCCCATAAGTCAATGCCAGCACGGCTGGCGGTCGTCAATAAATAATCACAGCTTGATTTCAATTACCTTTACCTATCATTATTTATGTTATTAATATGTTGATAATTTATATCATCACCTCCCGCTGGGCTCGCTGGATGTGGCAGGACACCCCCCCCCCCCTGGCTCTCGGTCACGGCCTCGAGCTTTCGGGCTTTCGCGAAAAACGGTCACCAACTCACGGACCGAGCAGGCGGAGGATAATGGCGCTCCGCTCGCTACCCGTTGCTTCGCAAGGATTTAGATGGAAAGGAGATGGTTTTGTAGGGGAAGCCCCCCCTCTGTTTGCAACGCAGCAACAGGAAAAAGCAATCCATTCTCCCAGGTGACCCCGCAAAACTCCCTCAACCAGAACAATCCTCCCTCCTCGTTCCCCCTTTTTTCCTGTTTTCTGCTTCGAGCATATTGCTTCGAGAAAATGGACGACACAGCTGTGGAGCTGTATCGGCCAGGTGCACAGGCACGCGTGCCTTTGTGTGTGTGTGTGTTTGTGCGGTTAACTGATGGTTAGATTTGTGGTTTTGGGTGGAAAATTGGTGGGAAATTTATTGCGCAACCCCAGGATGGCCTCTGCAAGGGATGGAAGCTCGACTTGGATGGATCAAGTATTCATTGATTAAATCAATCCATCCGATGCTGATGCACTTCAGCAGCAGCAGGAGGCCATGTGGGTGCCCCGAGCAACGTGCTAAGGTTCTCACGAGTACTATGGCTACTCGATGCTGCTGTTGCTACTGGAGCTGACGTCCATTTTAATTAGACGTGTAACACCGCAAGGAACCTCACGAACCTTGGCAATGCTCCGGAGGATGTCTGGTGGTAAGATAAGACGAACAGCAAGAAGAACACGTCCACACGTGTACCACGGGACCGTTCTCACACACACACACACAACGCTCCGCACAAGAATATGAATCATTTTTAATGGTTTGAGGGAAACCCCCCAAACGGCAGGGAATCGACCTTCGTGTCCAAGCCAAACCATGGACGGCCGAGATTTAGATGACAGAATTATTGTTATTCCGACCACCAACAACCGTCAGTAGCACCACCACCACCACCACTGGCACCATCACCTCAAGGGGTTGGTCACGCATTTTGTGTCACATTTTAATTAATCATCAAACATGTCACCTCCAGATGGAAGTGTGCTGCTGACGTGTTTCCCACAGCAACAGCCTGCTAGGGTCGGTAAGGGTGACCATCAGGGGGGAGGTGTGGGTTGAGATTATTTTTGTTACCAAAACGGAACGGGACTGGACCGTTGGAGAGACCATTAACGGGCCCCCCCCGGCCTATATTTGCCTCTGAAATCATCTCGAACGCATTTCAACGAAGAGAGAGAGAGAGAGAGAGAGAAAAAGAGAGAGTGATGTGAGAGAGAATTACCGGGTGCGAGTGCAGTTGACATTAGAATGATAAATTGTTGGAGGAAATGTGCAACGTCGGCTCGGGATCACCACCCCTTTTTTGCACCCTCCCCCCCCCACCCCCCTCCCAACCCCCAAGTGTAGCGCTACAAAAGTGGCTGACGATTTGTAATAAATTGATTTTGATGATCGTTTCCGAGGCGGTGATAAGCTGCAGACTGGCAGAACGGGTCTGGCTTTTGCTGATAAAGCTCGATAGTAGTGTTGGAATTATGTCAAACCCCCCCCCCCCCCCCCCCCTCAACTACACCGAGTGTTTCGAGTTTAAAATGTCATTCGACCGAGCGCCGGCAAGTACCGGCCAGTTACCACCATTAACCAACGTAATGATGGGGGCCTCCCGCGTTCCCCATTTATTAATCATATTTTGTTTGCTGGTTACAGGAGCGTGTCGAGATGACAAATGGCTCCCCGGGTTTCTGTTGCCTATCCTTGCGATCCAGTAAAAACGAAAAACCGGAATTCTGTTGCCCGTTCCCGTCCGTCCGGACGAGGTGACAAAACGTTCGCACGTACTTTCGCACGTTCTGAGGAGAACGTGACCAAGACCCTGACATTTTGTTTCGAGCTGTTTTTTTCACCGGGACGGGGGGTCGAATCCACAAACAAGTGAACGCACCCCGAGGCTGCTGACCGGCTAGCCGTGGTCACGAAGAACAGATCGCTTTCGAAAAAAGGGCAAAGGCACCAAGGCAAAGGCGTGCGTCTGTTGACGACGTCCCGGCTTATCAGTTCGCGAAAGAAAGTGTTTTCCTTCGAACCATGAACCGTCAACCAGCGTCAGGCACCTCGGGAAGGTCAATCTGGAAAATATGCTTCAGATGATTACACAGCTTACACCCAACCCAACACACACACACACACCCAGGGAAAAGGACCAGCAAGTTCTGACACTTTGGTATCGACACACACACAGACAGAGCGTACGGGCGCACCAAGCGGATCATTTTTCAAAATCAAATCAAAATTGATTGAAACCATGGCTTGCACGTGGCGTAAGGGGGGGGGGGAGGAGGCTAGGGCGGGACGCTAACACTTCCTGCTACTCCTCTACCTCCCACCCTCGGACACCTTCTTTTCCTTCAGACTTCATTTTTCTCGCATGCAAACTGGCAGCATCAGCACGATCCAAACGTGCGAAGGCCCTTCACAGTGGCCGGAAGCGGACAGAGGAAGCTCCTTCTTTGCTACAATATGCATGAACCACGATGCTGGCGGTGGTGTCGGTGGTGTCGGTGGCGAATCCACAGACACAATCTGCTGCTTCCGGACGCTACCAGAACGATTGGGGGAACGCGCAACTGGCCACGGCGCGCTCCGGTTCTGAGTGACTTCGGATTATTTTCGGGGTACCGCTGGACGAGGACTGCCCTCTCGGAACCTCCAGGTTCAGGTTATTGATGAAGAAAAATAACACAAACTCACCACCACCACCACGCGGGGCGCATATACTTCACGGGGCGAAAGGAAGGACCGTAGCTAAACCGGAACCGGTGCTGGAAGGTCTGTTGGGCGCCAACACTTTTGAGCGACCGTGTCAGATCCGTCCGTTCCCGGTGCCCGCAGGAGAGAAGAAGAGATGGAGTGTCATGGCACTCGTGGCCAACTTTGGAAAACATTTATCTTCTTCGACAGATTTTGTGGTGGAGAGTGTTCGTAGCGTTGGAGGTTTCTCTTCCTCCTCAAGGAGTGGGGAGCATTTTAAAGCATAAATAAGGGAGAAGCATTTGCGATACAATTTTTAAGCTGTTCCCATTTTGGATCCATTCGAGTTCGTGGCCACTGCGTAGTCAAATTGATGATGATGATGATGATGATGCTGATGAAATCGAATATGACGGACCAAATAATTATCGAAAGTACAATCTAATAGCATTTCCCAACTTCGAGGGACGAACGAAAGGAAAGGCCCAAATGGTTATCAATCCTCTGCTGCCATCGGCTCCATTGCCTTTTTATCACAAATGAAGGCAGCTACGGTAGTAATCGTACACAGTACCGTACAGTTTGATTCGGAACATCATCTGCACTGCTCCCCGATCCAATCGTTAGCGGCGTTAAAGCAACGTTGAACAACGGAACTTGAACGGAACGAAAGTAACGTGCATCGTGCATCGTCTGCACGAACTGCCGTGCCAGTGGAGTTTTCAATGGCACGTTTCGCATTATGTTACACCAGATAACAAGATTTGCAGTTGTATTCCATTTAAATCTACATAAAGTTAGTAGCTAGCAGCAGTAGCAGCAGCATCATCATTCCTGGGCTGGTGATGATCCTCATTTTATAGCTATCCCATCCGCAGCACCACAGAGCGTGTACCAGACAGTAATGCAAACCCCAACACACAGACACACACACACAGTCTTTCCTTCCACTCAACGACACTGTTGCCTGTGAAACTTTTCCGCCCAAACGCAGCAGTAGTAGCAGCAGCAGCAACGGTGGAATATCATACTATGCCGGTTGCTTCCATGTTTTTGGGGGAGAAAAATACCTCATCATCCCTGCGTCTTTGCTGAGATAACGTAAGAGAGAGAGAGAGAGAGCATCTTTTTCGTCGTTGCACTTCGTTGATGCATAAAGTTGAGTGAACTTTTTATGCTGCACCGCGGCGATGTTGTGGCTGTTGAGCTTCGCGCTTTTGCATGCGCTCCTTCTGTATCATCTGTATGCTGTTTTACATCGTCTCTCGCCGCCTTTCATTTGCCTAAATGTATTGTTACTAAGACTTTCTTGTGCGCATTAGCATGAACATAGTTAAATCTTTCACCGAAAAAAAAAACCGCCAAATACTCGAGTCGTGCGTGCGTGCACTACGCTCGTTATAATAGCTGTAACGGTCGTCACCGGGGGGGAGCTTCTCGACCATCTTGTTATGCGTTTCTAATAATGCACGAAAAACAGCGCGCCGTTGTTCGTTGCTGTTGGTTTGCATTATTCAAATCTGCTGATCGCGATGCATTCGCAGCATTGGCAGCAAAATGGATGGATGCTGCACAACTACCACCATCATCATCATCATCATCATCATCACCATCATCTAGCTGATGCTGCATCCTTGCAACGTGATTAATGCATCGCGCCAACGTTCAGCTCGATTCTCGTCTACGCTTTGTTCCAATGTTTCCAGTCCAGTGAGAGAAACTAGAGTGTGTGAGAGAGAGAGAGAGAAGGCAAGACAAAGTGAACAAGAAAAATGGTCCAGATGCACCTCTGCTTGTGTGTGTGCGAGATGTAATCCTTCATCCAAGTGTGCTTCGCCGTAAGGACGATTCCAAATTATGCCCCCGTTTTGTCGTGGCGTGTTTTTTGCACGAACGACGCGCGTGTACCGACCGACGAGTGTCTGATTATGCTAGACGACGGGCACACGGGCACAAAGTGCAAACGTTGCTACCACTAAGGGCCACCACCACCAACCGGTACCACTCAAGAGAACAACGCGCGTTCGGGGGAACGAAAAAGAGAGGGGTGGTTCGAGAGGAAGCAAAGCACTTCCCTTGCCTTGCCTTGCCTGCTCTGTGATGATGGTGTGTATCGCAACAATCCAGCAGGATTTGTATTATCCGGCTCCTTTCACTTGGAAACGCCGCGCATCCAGCGCATCCAGCCACCGGATTCTCTATTCGGATCGTTTTCGTCGTCCTCCTCGTTGTTGGCCTCTGCAAAGTGGTGTGTACCGGCTGCCTGCCAACACATCCGGCATTCCTGCGGCCTGGCCCGGTCCGTGGACACTTCACACGTGTTTTGTCGTTCGGAGAAGAGTCGCAGCAGCAGCAGCAGCAGCAGCAGCGGTGGCGACAGTGACGGTGGTGCTCGAAAAACCTGAAAGCGACAGGATTAAAGCAACACAACACAACACAAAAAACACACCATCAGCACACACACACACAGAAGTACAAGCACACCGTTTGGTGGTGAGCACACGTACGCACACTCCCAACCCATCCCCGGCCACTAACTCCTCTCCTCTGTGGCACTAATGATAATCATTTGTCGTCAACGTGATTATTATGCTGGTAGTACCAGGATCGTCGCACCATACTTCCGGTACGCCCGGTACGATGGTGGCCACCACACCACCTCCCGCTACACAACAATGATTTCCGACGTTTTGTTGGCGCTCGCTGTCGCTGTTCTAGAAACGGGGAAAAGCGGTAACAAAACCAAAAAAAAAAAACGGGGCCCTCGAAGCGTCCGAAGCGCTCGCAATGGTGGCAATAGGCACGACGCGCACGACGTGTGCGTTTACCACAATGGCAAAAATCGCTTCAAAGCTTCAAGGGAAGGAAGGCTTTCAATTTTGCTTTTAATTCGCAAACCACTTCACCGACAGCGCAGCGCAGCGCAGATTAGTATTCCAGCCAAGAGACTGAAACTGAAACACGAAACAAACAATCTGCAAATCCGAACCAACTTCTATTTTATAACGAAACTCTCGACCTCTCGACCACCACCAGCAGCAGCAGCAGAAGCATTGGAAGCCAATCCCCCTCCCCGGGGAACACCGGGGGTTATAGTGTTCCTACGCGCCACAACCTGGCCACCCATAATTCATCCTAATTGGGCAATGTATATTCCAGTGTCATAGAAAACATTTATGTCGTGCCCGTCGCCGACCTCTCTCGGCTCGTTACGCTAGCTGCGGTTGCTGTTGGCCATCGAAAAGTTTATGACTTTTTCCACATGTCACCTGAGCCCACGGGCACGGGCCGCACGGGCAGGAGATAGCAAAAGTGTTTGACAAGCGTTTGTGCGTCGATGGTTGCCCTGGACACGATGGCAGCAGCAGCAGCACACAGATGATGGTCAGTTTATGGCCATGGATGGGTCAGAAAGTGTGCTTTAGGTCACGAGACAGAGACAGATCGTCGACCAGAGAGAGAGAAAGAGAACAAGAGAGAGCGATAGATCCTACCGGAGTCGTCGTCGCGGTCGCTGTCGCGGTCGTTAATGTTATTTAGAAACATTTTTATGAGATTAAATTTCATAATAATTTATGCTTCTACTCCGGCGCACCGACCGACCCGGTGGAGGTCTGAGTGTTAAGACAACGCACCACGACCACCGGGTGAGTCCTTCGGTTGTTTGCTGAGACTTAGGACGGACGGGCAATCATCAACATCATCATCAGCAGCACGAGAAGCAGCAGCATCATCATCGCATCAAGCTTCCTCGTGCGTGCGAGCGTGCGCGTACCAGCGGAGCGGAAAATCCAAAAACCCATGGAAAATGTAGCGGAAAACGAGGATTTCCACCACCTTTCCATCCATCTCTCGCTAGCGGTCGGTTCGGTTCAGGTTCAGGTTCAGGCGCGGTCGAGAACCTTTTGCCGCGAGAACGAAAATAACTCACTAATTGGAAGGCGAGCGAGCCACTTTCCATTTTCCATACCGACCGCCTGTTGACCTTGGTCCTTGGAGTGTGTTTGTGTGTGTGTGTTTGATTCTCTGTGCGTCTTTTTGCTCTGGAACCATCTGGTGCTACTTATAGCCTTCGTTCATATTAGCTTTATTTTAACATAACAGCTTTGCTCGTTTGCTCAAACACTAATGAGTCCTTTCACCCCATTTTGTTCTCCTCTCGTTCTAGGTAAGGCAATGCTTGAGTCCCGAAGATGTGTCCTGGCAGCAACCGTCTATCAGGTCGTCGAGAATGGAATTCGAACGTCGAACTCGAGCGCAAACACTTCAAACATTTGATGCACAAATGCTTGAGCGAGAGGTGCTCTCTCTCTCTCTCTGTGTTCTATTCCAATTTACTTTACAAACTTTACCGTAAGTGAAGTCCCTTTTTCCTATTCAACACTCTATGGAGTCCTGCAAGTGGCGAAGGGAGGTTCTATCTATATGATGAGCAATTCCAACAGTGTGTGTGTGTGTGTGTTTCGGATCTCGATGTGCTACTTGGTCTTGTCAACAGTTGGACTGCAACCGAGAGCTGCCTTTCAACTCAAGGCGATAATTCCATCCACCTTCGTCATGCTTCACTCAACACACACACATGAAAAAGGCGACTCCATTCGATAGCAACTGTTACACGGCGTTACGCACGTGCCACGTCCGCTCTCTTTTGTGTGGAAGGAATCGTGATGTGTTGTAGGCATCATCGGTAGCATCGCTTCCCATTCCTCGCCAGCTTATTTACCGATACTAGATAATGGAGGCCAGATTTCCTTTAATTAACGAAATGTGAATACACATGTAGGTACCGACCCGGGAGAGCTTCTTTTGTGGACGTGTTCGGATAGCAACACGGCCCACACGGGATCATACAAGACGACATATAGACGGCCTGTCCCTGATACTCACACATTACGAGCGCCCTTCATCACCACCACCACGGCCGAGGGCTGTTTCGCGAGATTATGTTCGCCGGGGGATGTTTGATTGACGAGAAGAGAAGATGATGTTGAGGGGAAAATGGTTAAAAAAGAAAGCGGAAAAACAGACGAAGAAGCTGAGAGGAATCAAGCGTTAAAATAGCGACATCTGTACGAGGCAAGACGGTACGAGATCCGTTGGCCGCATCCTCCTGCCGAAACGAGTCGTATCGTGGCTGTCTATTCTTTGTTCAGGTGACGCTGTTCCAGCAGCTGAAGCTGAAGAAAGTCCAACCCCAAAGGTTCCCCGAAAGGAGGTCCCTGGTTTCGAACTGGTGCCAGAATCAACATCTTTTTGTGCGCAGACCGACCTCCCGACGTACTTGAGATTTGTCTTTCGACTTTACACCTTCTTTTTATGTTTTATTTGTCCGCACCCGTACCCTGAAGGTGCCTCCTTCTCTTGGTGTTTCATTTCTGGATTATTTTCCTTCGCTTCGCTTCGCGTTCTTATCGGCGCCAAGGATGGGGAAAAGTTGAAAACCGTTCCGTCTCTCTCTCTCTCGCTCTCTCTGTTTGTGCAAATATGACATATCCGTTCTGGGGCAATGAGACCGTTTAGTCGTCCGCTCAGCTCCCTCCCCCTCCATGGGGTGCTCCCCAGGACGGATACTAATTACATTGGCTGCTGCTGCTTGCTCTAATCTGATTCCTTCTGCTGCTGCTGCTGCTGCTGCTGCAGAGAAACTCAAACAAAACGCTGTCGATGTGTAATGATACCTTATCCTCATCATGCTGGCATGTGAGTGTGCGTGTGTTCGTGTGTATGTGTGCTCACTGTCGCCGTCATCTTGTGATTACACCGAG
Source organism: Anopheles darlingi (assembly GCF_943734745.1). NCBI lineage: Eukaryota > Metazoa > Arthropoda > Insecta > Diptera > Culicidae > Anopheles > Anopheles darlingi. Next base: position 49,255,435 of record NC_064875.1, read on the forward strand.
AACCCCCTCGAGCATGAACAACAACAACAACAACAACAACAACAGAGAACGGAAAGAGAAGAAAAAAAAGAAGCAAAAAGAGAAAAGAGTTATCCGGGTGGAGTTTTCTGCGTGGAAGATGGAAAACCATTTCCTTGATTTTCCCGGCTTTCAAAGCAACAACGCCGACTCCTTTTGAAATGGAACGCCCGCAATGATCGCAATACCGAGACCGGGCGGCCCGGAACGAATCTTGTTTGTCTTGTGCCTCGGTGCTCCCCAGGACCATCACCACCACCACCAGCATCATCATCATCGCTCAGATCTGTGCTTATAATCTGCCTTGCGATACGATACGCAACGAGTGAACGAGTGAGTTTTCCGGTTTTTCACGAACACACACACACACACACACGCACAAACAATACAATGGAAAATCACTTTTTTTATTTCCCTCCCCGTGCGTGTGTGTGGCCACTTGTTTGCCTCCAATGCCAAACGGGGCCGTTGTTTAGCGAGCCATATCAGAGGACGCCTTCTTTGGAATCGTCTTCAATCGGGGACAGCAACGGCGGCAACGGCGGTGACATTCGCGGATCGCGGTAGCATCCCGGCACCCGTCATTGTTCCGTAAATCCATTAGGACGAATACTCTCTTCCCTCTTTCCGATGCGGAGATGATGGTAGTCCGTACCGCGTACTCGCTAATCCACGTGCCGTGACCGTGGAGTGCCACTGTTACGCCGGAGATACGCCGGTTGACGGCGATAAGCCCACTCACCGCTCGGTGTAATCATTTTACCGAGAAAAAAACGGTGTTTCAACACACAAAACCGGCCCCAAACCCCGGGCCGGGGAGGATTTTTAGTGTTTCGTTTTTTTTGTTTTGTTTTATTCTAGCACGCGAGCAGCCTCTAAATGACTCGTCGATTCCGTTGTTGTGCTGTTTGAACGACCCAAAAATGACGCAACGAGTTTTCAGTTCCGCCGAGTCCCTTGGTTTCGTTCACTCCCTCAGGTGCATCATCATAATCATCTTCACAAATCCCTTTCGTTTTTTGTGAGGCCATGAGTCCTCCGTTTTTTTTTCTTTATCCCTTTTCGGTGGCTCCACTTCAACTGATGGAGTATTAATTAACAGTTCCGCACACCCAGAGTGGACCATATAGTCGTGGTAGCGCAACGGGATTTTCGTGTTAGAAAAGCTCCAAAAGACACAAACAACGGGCGCCAAATCGTTTAATGATATTTATTACTGAATACGCTGCATCCCCCGGTTTCGAGGGGTAGCAAAAGCAGCTACCAACCCCTTCCGATCTCTAATTAATGCTCTCTCTCTCTCTCTATTCCAACACAAGCGCAAACCACACGATGGGGAGCTTCAAAAGTCTCGCCAACAACAACAGTCTTTCAAACCAATCACATTCCAATTCCCAATCCGAATCCGATTGCTTAATTTCCTTTCAATACGCTCCAGGGCGATCCGGGCAAATGCGCAAAGCAAACATGTTTCCTCTGTCTGCAGCGACGCGACGTTGGAAAATGCAAAACACAATCACAAAACAAATGCATCGAAAAACGGGACCCGTTTCGTGGGGTGCTTCTTCTGTCAATCGCAGACCGGCCAATGACGGATGTATTTTTCATTTTGTTTTCCGCGCCACACCGTCGGGGTGGTGCGGGGATGAGCAAATCAATTTATCAACCCGGAAGCGGATTGGAATTGAATTTTAAATTCCCACCATTTTTGGGTCCTGACGCCGTCCTGACGGACTGACGGGATGATGCGCACGGCTGATGTTGAGGTTGAAGTCCGCGAGGCGCAACCGGAACGTCGTCGTCATCGACGCTGACGCCATGTTGACGACACCGTAAGTGACGAAACCGTTCGCTACAAATGGATGTCGCTAAACTGCAGCAGCAGCATCAGCAGCAGCAACATCCTTCCGAGATGCCAAGTGACTAGCGCGTCGCGTGCAGAGTCAGCACGGGACGAGCGACAGCGCGAAAAGATTGATGTGCACATCAATATTCGTCTGTAAGACCATCGGTCCGTTCCGTTCCGTTCCGTTCCGTTGGTTCGTTTCGTGCAGCGTTGAGTTTGTTTATTGTTTGTGTCTTATCGACGGGTACGGGGCGGCGCTGCAACGACTGCTGACTGCGGAATGTGACTTCCACATCTGGCGTGTGCCAAGCACTCGTCCAAGCCAATAAGACCCCTCACCCCGTGGGGACTGATCTGACCTAGCCTCACTCAGTCACTGACTGACTGGAGTCACTTTTGCACATTACTGACAGTGGACGAGATTTCGATTTGCATTCCATTCGCAGAGAAAGACAGAGAGAGAGAGAGAGAGAGAGAAAGCTGTACGGGAATAGACATTCCCAAACGGTGCTCCGTAGGTACCGGGGACTACCAAGGCGCGTACCGGATACCGTACCGACCGACCGCAATTTCAATGACACTCTCGACCGTCTCCAGGTTTTCCAGGGGATCTGACGACGACGACGACGACGACGACGTTGGTCCCTTCGTTGGCCGTTCCAGGAAAATTGGAAACGTCGAATGGACCTCACAGGACAGGGATTCGCAATCGTTTGCTGCGTATTTTCGTGTCATTTGTCTGCCTTCCCCCCTCGTCGCACCACCCTCCCCCCCCCCCTTTTTAAGGGATGCGACTCACGCGCACAAGATGCAAACCGCGCTACGTCCTGACCTGGCCTGACCTGGAAGCGCACGATGCCGATGCTGATGATGATGATGATACTGTCGCAGCATCTATTGGTTTTACTTGCCTTGCGTTCACTGAAATCGTTTACCTACATCGTGATGCTCCGTGCTCGGTTTGCGCAAACTGCGATCAGGCCCCTATCTATCAGGCCACATGGGATGTGATGGAATGAGGGGCCAGGGTCCTAGGAGGAGTACGAATCCTTTCGAATCTTCTGCAAGGTATGCTACGCGAAAGGATTCCCCTAGTGCACACATCAGTAGTCAGCAGTAGAATGCAATTCCAGAGAAGCAAACTTCTCTCCAGACACAGACACACACACACGCACACGATGGCACACGTACGTGTGCCTTGGACTTGGAGTGGTTGGCAAATCCCTCCTGTCACTTCATTGCCGTACCCTAGGAAAGTGACCGAACCTGCTGCCACTTTGATGAACGATAAATCATCGTCAGTGCGCGAGTCCTGCTCGAGTGCACCATACCAACCAATGAAAGAGAAGGGTTGGTAGTCGCATGGTAACGCGCTCATCTAACTTTCATCAAGTTTTCATGCTCGATCGATCTGTGTGTGTGTGTGTGTGTGTGTGTGGCGCAGTGTCAACCGCACACCATAGCGACGTGACGCTGTAGTAGGCCTGGAAAAGTGACGAAAATCCTCTCTTCAACCTCAACGTATGTGTGAGTGATGGTTGCTGTTCAACCTTTGCAGCATCGGTAGCAGCATCGAAGAAGGCCTCCAGGTCGGAAGGTCTAACCTGACGGACGCTGCAACGACTGCTCCGAACCCTTAATGGCATTTCAATTGAAAGTGGCCCCCCGCCCCACGGATTCCGGTTCCGGTCTCCCCTTGACACACACACACACACCGGTGAGCGTGGAGCGATTATGGCGATTCATAACGTTAATCTCATCACGGCGCGATCTTCTGCCGGTGCCGGTCGGTCTCTCTCTATGCGTTACAAAGTAGCGTCAACATCCGGCCAACGACGATTCGCGACCTCGACGATGGCGAACAACATTATGGCGAAGCAGGACTGTTTTAAGGGCCCCCACCACCCGTTCCACCATTCCAGGAGCGTGCTTTGCGAATGGCGTCGATGGGCACTGATTGACAGCTTGACTGACTGACTGATTGATGTTTACTGTTCGAGAGAAGCACCAGAAATGGGGCCGGTGGTGGCGCTGGAAAGCACTTTTTAAACCCCCTCCCCCCCACGCCCAAAAAACCGATGTCGATGTCGACCATGTTGTCGATCGTTCGGTGATCGGTGCGGTGATCGATGCTGGCAAGGAATCTGACAGCAAAATAAAAGCTTTTTCTCTTCAGGGGGGTGGTGGCGCCACTCATTCCTGTCGCTGGTTTGAATCGATTGGCGTGTTGAAGGGCCTTTTAAAACCGAGCGTTTCGCGTGAAAGTATGTTTATGTAAGTGCACACTTTGGCCGTGTACTTGATGCCAAGGGTCACCAGCACCAGCACCACCACTCTTTCGCTTTGTCTCCCTTTTTGTTGATCGAAAAGATGAGAATTGACACCACCAGCAGCAGCAGCAGCAGCAGCAACACTTTACCACGCTAATCGAAGACCAACTTTCTGTCTTCTAAGAACCCCGGGATGTTCCACGAGGTGGCACGAGCGTGAGAAGCGAGCGTGAAAAACCACGCGTTGGCCAAACAAACCGCAGCAGCCTCGCCCTTGGAATGCGCCATCTAATCTAATTCAATCATCCAGGTTTCCTAGCAAGTATGCTAAGGAGAAAATTGTCGTAGAAAGCGTTCTATTTTTAACTCCAACCACACACACACACACACCAGCACACCGTACATCAAAGCATCAAGGCATGGGCCGTTGAGGAGAACAATTTACGCGCCTAACATACCCACAGGCACCTCGACCACGGACTCACGGAATGCTAATTTTCTCACACCGTTTCCCTTTCACCATGCTTTTTTATTTTTTTTTTTCAACGATAAAATTCCACCTGAGGTGCTCTGTTTCTTGTGGGTTTTAAGGTGGCCACGGCCACGGACGAAGGTAGAACGAAGGGGCGGTCCTACAAAACGGGACGCTTCGATGCGACGCCAGCCAACCTATAATTTTCCCGTGTGAAAACAGGTGTGGCCGCAGTGCTGTACAGCTTTCACTGTATCGGTTGCAGTATGTAATTTGTGCGGAAGGAAAGTCACTAGGCCGCCTAACGCTACCCCCGAGGTTGTATCGGAGCGTGACCATTCCATGAAGACGAAAGGAAGAGATAAAGAGAGAGAGAAGAGGTGAAGAGTAATGGTTACTGTACATTGTACAGATGGCAGGCTCCCTTACCGATACTGCTGCTGCTGCTCTATTTCACGTCTTCTAATCGATATTTATTTATTCGCCCGCTCCTCGATCGAGCGATTGTTCCTCAGCGGATGAGGCGTGTTCTGTGTCTATTGTTTTCGCTCAATTTTATGCGAGCCACGTGCGGCGGGCAGCGGCAATCCATAAACTTCGTTTCGATTATGTGTCCCGGGGAGATTGGAGGTGGTCAGGTTATTTTCAAATATTTTCTTACACCATTAGCGCGTGAAGGCCTCCGGAAAAATGGGAGCGTTTCGTGCGCTTTAACCACTTTAATGTTACGTGCAACCGCACTGGGTGGTTTTTGTATGGTTGCGAGAGCTTTAAAGAGGTGCAAAAGACCAATTTTAAACACTAAATGCTAATGGCTCAGAAAAGAGATTAAACAAGTATTTGTTGTTTTTGATTGATGAAGGAAAATAGCAAAATGTTGAGCTGCGCTTACAAGGATTTGATTTGTAATTAAACAGATTTGATCATTTGATTAAAATGCGACAGATACAATCTGAATTGGATAGCGATTTGATTGTAACGAAGACTATATACAACTCATTATTCTGAAATTTATTTGGAAATTGGAAACAAAGAAAAAAATAATTAAAAAGGAAATATAAGGAAAACAATAAATCATTAGGACATTAAAAAATGCAAGCAGCATGCAATGCATTGAACGGTTAAACGATAAACCAACATCAGTGAAGCCGGAAAATAATCTCAAAAACAAAGGATCATACATTTATCGAAATGTTTTGATAAACTTTCGCTGCAAAATGATATTACTTCACTCAACAAAAACACACAAAATAACAGAAAGTGGTTCCCCGTAAAAGGAGCACAATAGTATTCCCGTTTACAACCGTTATCCCGTGGGACCCTTTTAATTTCAGTTTTTCACCTGATAGCCACACGGCCACAGCTAGCTGATGCACCTCAAATCCCGACCGCTTGCGGGATACAAAACGAGATCCAGAAGTGTCGGCACCGATGGTTCCCTTAGGTGGCCTAGGTTAACATTAGGTGCCCCCTAAAACGGAATATAAGGGAAGGGGTTGAACCAACATACGCACACAAACACAGTCTAACGAGCCGCTTAAAGGCCAACCTCAAACACCATCATCATCGTCGTCGACTAGCGCGTGTGTTTGACGAAGTGCACGGAAGCGTTCCTGGCATCCCGGAGCCAAGTACCAAGCCTGTGTCGGCAGCTGCTGCAGCCCAGCACTAGAGCCCTAGCGGCGGCAGATGTCGGGAATGACATTTTAATGCTCTTACTGCTCTGGTTTGTGTGTGAGAGAAGCACCAGCAACGGCGAGGGCGCAATGAGCACTAAAAACTCGCCATATTTTCGCGAAAACCATCTTCGTGACGCGATGGTTAAACAGCTGGACTACCAGCGCTGGTCGAGAAAGAAGAAAAAGAAGCAGAAGAAGTAGAAGAAGAAGAAAACCACCAAATGTTCCGCGAAAGCATCATGGTGGCACCGGCGTGGTTATGGTGACGCGCAGAAAGAAGAAAGTGAAGCCGCGAAAGGTACAACCGTCCACATCAAGTCGTCCAAGTCCCGCTTCACCGTGTCATGGTGTCGTGGTCGTCGTTTCCAGCAGCAAACTTCGTCAGACGTGTCCCCCATTAAACCGGACACACTAGCTGCTGGTGCTGGTGCTGCTGAACTTTGACTCTTAGCTGTCCCATTTGACGAATTTGCTGCCGCTGCTGCTCCTTTCGGTCGTTCAGCACCAGAAGGCGACCGTCCTCGCAAGGGCGGCATCTCGTGCTTAAGAGAGCATAAATTCTGGAATGTGCGCGCACACAAAAAAGAAAAACGGTAAAGAAACACTTCGCGCGCCCTGTAAGAGAGATAGAAGACGTTCCCCTTACTGGGGTTTTCTCCTTAGGTTGTTATCGTGACGCGCGAGGGAAGAAGCAAACGAGCGCTGAGCTCTTAATTGTGCGCCCGCTACACTTTCATAAAATGAATCCCCGGCATTCCTGGCTGGCCACAGCCGCAGCAGCAGCAGCAGCAACAGCAAACCAACCAACAGACGCGCTAGGGCGGGCCAGGACATTGCTCAATCCGAAAGAACAACAGAGCAAATCTGTTACACCAACAGACTCGAGCCCTCCAGGGAGCAGCAGCAGCTTGTAAATAACGCAAAAGCAAACAACCCCGGACAGTGGTCGGGGAAGGGCTCGTGGCATCGACAGACAACTGGCACTTTCCCAAAGCACCGTTCAGGGCGTCGATTGATCGATTTTCATTTTGCAATCACACGTTGGCCTAGCTTATGGGCCAATGCCCGGTAGCACTTCCGGTAGCACGATTTGCGGCACGGAGTGGCCCCTTGGCCCCTAAGCCCTCTGCTCTGCTGCATAACTAATATGCATACACGCGCGGTCGTTGCTTCCGTTTTGCAGTTTTCCCTCGTAGTGAAATGGAAAAAGGAAAACCTCAACCCTTGGCGCGGCACCGAATATTATCGAAGTCCGCGCGTCACGTCACGAACTCTCACGCCGCCACGGGCACGGAAAACGGGGCCCTGGGCTGAGACGGGCGTCATAATTAAGTTCCCGGCTCGACACCGGAAAAGCGACGACGACGGCGACGACGACGATGGTGGTGAGGAACGAAAGAAAAGCTGGAAAAAGATGGAAGCTCAAAACCCGATAGGGAAGTTTGAAGCAATGACAGCGTGTCTTCCGCCGGAGCGAGGGGTTGGAAAAGTTGTTGGAAAATTATTTTGTCTAAAGCGCCAACGCGGGCATCCTTCGGCCTTCCTTCCTACCACCGGCCACCGGTCCGGCGGCCATACTATTGGCATTTCATTTTTCCGCCCGCGAGTGGAGGGATGACGCTTCGGGGAAAACTTCATTTTTGAGGCTTAATTTACTGGCAGGCTTCATTACCGGGGCTCTTCTCTTTGCGCGGTCACCACGCGGTCTTTGTCTTCAGGCCATCCAGCTTCCTTCTTCCCTTCGCGAAAAAAGGTGGCCAAAAAGTTTGACCAACTTTGCAATCGGCCGCCATTCGAGCCCGCGCGCACCCTCTAGGCTTGTCCGCTTGTTGTCTCCGCTGTTCCGATGTTCAACTTCGGTGCTGCGAGGAGCAGAGTTTCTAAAATATGAAGCCACAACGTCCAACAACCGATGAATGGAACCGAGGGAGAGGGGGAAAGAAAGAGGAAAATCAAGGGGATGAGGGGAAAAGAAGTCCTGATAAGAGCAAAACAGGGAAAAACAAATGAAGTAATTATAAGATCCCGGACATTGGACATCCGCTTCCGTGTGCCCCCGGGGGTTTGTGGCCCAGGTGTTGCGCTGGCATCAGTGCTGGTGGTGGAGGTAGTGGTCACCTTAGCGACCTCTTGCTTTCGAAGTCCTCATGAAAGGAACATAAATTTCTCTTTTCTGACACTCCTTCCAGTGTTCCACGTGGCAGCAAGGCATCAAACAGTGAAGGAACTTAATTTCCAAAAAAGGAAAATTTTAACATTTTCTTATGTCAGTTTGTTGATCATACTTTTTTCAAAGAAAAAAAAACACATAGAGAGAAAGAGAGAGAGACAGTATAATCTGGCATATTTTGTGATTCCTAGAAAGGCGCGATGCTGTCGCGAATGATGCGTTGATGAGAGCACATTAAAAACAGGAACCGCTTTTCAGTCGCTCACCCCCAAAAAAAAAGTGCTAGAATGAAGAGCACACACACACAATAGATCACCCTCGTGACTCTTCATTCGGTTGCCACCGTGGGCTTGGGACAACGGATGGGCACATCAATCGCGCCCAAACACTCATCACTCTCCGGGAAGTGTTTTCCTTTTTTTTACCGTTTTTTCGGTTTTTCATCCGCTTCGGGAAAAAAAACACACACAAACTCCATTGCTCTGTGCTTGCGGTGCTGTGTGATGAGTTCCTGAACGATCCATTCATCCATCGATCGATCGGAGCAAGAGTGGCGCGAAAAGGCGCCACCATTATGAATTTCATCCCAGGATACTGTGGCTGAGGGTTTCGAATGGCGCGAAACAATTCCTACTCCCCACACTCGCCACAGGAACAGGACAAAGTTGTTGCATCAATCGGCATCACATCCCAAAACCCCCGTGGACGAAGGACCGGGGTCCCGGTCCTCCTAGACAAGACAAAAGCGTCGAAGAAGAATAAGTCGAAGACGAAGCAGCCGAAGGTTCGAATCAAGTTTGAAGCATTCGAAAAGTTTTGATGTATCTTTAAAGTTAATCCTTTCTGCAATCCCAGGCCCCGGAACGTCCTGCCACAGGCCCGTATCCCGCATATCCCGGGAGCCAGGAGGGTTCCGGTCGTCTTCGTCGTCGTCCTCGTCGTCGTCTTCACGCATTCATTTACCAACTTTTGTCCCTCCCCATTAGGCCACCCCTCGCGGCTAGAAAGTTGCCTCCGACCCCGGGATACCGGGAGGATCTTCGTAGCATCTTCTCTAGCCCTGTCCAGTACGGGCTGGGGTTGGTTTCCGAATGGCCGAACCGAGAAAACAAACAACTAACCAGTAATCATGCGAATCCGGGGATACGGGTTCAATCGACTGGCCCTGGCACTCCGGATGATGCGAGATGCGGCAATCAATCGCTCCGCATCCCCGGGGCGAGGGGTGCTAAGGGATTTCTTCCCCCACATTTTGTAGTCCCAGAGTTTGGACAGAGAATTTATGATACCCACCCATACGCTGGCTTCGGGATGGCATGGGGAGAGAGGAGGTAAGATGGATTGTGGATGGCCCCCAAAACTCTCACTCACACAAATCACCGGGCCGCGAATTCACGTGCCGTTTCACATGATGAACGGCAATCGACGAACCAACCAACAGACCAACAGACCAACCGACCGAACGGGATCTAAAATCAAGCGACCGAACCACTAAGGGACGGTTAATCCTTGGAGCGCTCGCTCGATGCGTCATCGTCTCTTATGTCCACGAAAAGCGCCTTACGTGCGACTTGCGTGTGTGTTTATAAACACGGTGTAAGGTTTTTAACAATTAATTTCCTTTAATAATAATCCAACGCACGCAAGTCGTTTGCTGAAATGTTAATAAACTCCGCAGCAGAAGAGACGCCAATACCTTCACTGCCTTCCGGTGTATACCTGTACAGGCCTTAAGCACCAATCATGCTCTCGGCACACAGAAGCGCACACACACACACAGAGCTCTTGCCAAGTAGCACCGGAAAGGAATTCATCCGGAAACTCTTCGGCTTCAGCAGCGCTTACAGAAGCACCATACTGCGCATCTGTCTGTGTGTTCGTCCGGCTGTAGGTGTGTTCGTGTGTCTGTTTGGAAAGATGCGCTGAAATCGATAGCAAATTTCAGCATCATTTAATTTTAATGATCCAATTTATTTTTTTCATCGTTTTTAACGATTTTGTTTGTGGGCTTTCACCGTCCTCCCCACCGGGGGGATGATCCTGTGACCCTCACCCCCCTGCTGAGACTTGCTGAAAGATGATATTTGCTTTTTTGGCGCCTCCATCGCGCTTCATCCCTTTCGCTCGTTGTCAGGGGGGAGGAACTGCTGATGGAAGTGCGATAGAAGGTCAGAAGTCAGCACACACACACAGACAAACACCCTTATACTATGCCATTTCACTTCCAATCTTGAGTTTCCCCGTTCGTACCGTTCCGTTTGGTAAGCGGTTAGGGAGGTGATTGAGGAGAAGGTTAAAGGACTTGTCACCGGTAACTGATAACGACTCACAGAACGGTGATCAATCCATCCGCCTCGAGTGCCCGTGGGTATGGGTATTCTCTTGAAGGCACACACTTACACTTACACACACAGCACATCCTCAGCCATCACAGGGTTTGTGTCGAAGGTCAATAAAAATCAATCCCAATCGTGGAAAGGTAATTTATAGGTTTCACCGGGGGCGACCATGGCGTGTACAGCATAATTTATGTGGCTGGGACCGGGAAATGGGGAGACAGTGACGATGCGACGCGACAAATTGTGGCCGAAGCCTGCGGATCTTCGGAGAAATCCGTCTTTGATGGAGCCAACCGGCTTCAAACGGTCAGAACTATTGCATTGCAACGAAGCCACTAAACTTAATGACACTTGAAACAATAAAAAAAAAACACACACAGACACACCCAGACATGTGAGCGAGAGCTTTTGATGCATAAAGGACTTGCACCATGTTCAGGTGGAGGAGAAAATAAAACAACGAAGCAAAAGAGACACCATCCTTTCGTCCTTGGGCGTTCTAGCAAGGCATGTTCCAGACTCATTCATTCAGTCAGTGCGCAGTCAGTGGTGCACTAATGTTTACAAACAACGCACGGTCGGTCCATTGTACCAACTCCTTCGTACTCCTGTTCTGCCACACCGTTACGCTTGGTCCAAGCGCGTCCAAAAGGATGCGCCAGAAGCTGGTGACGTCCATTTCATTCTCAGGGAATGGAAAAGCGCGAGCGCGCGTTGAATGGAACGCGCAATGTAAAAGCGGTTGCTGGCGATTCGCAGATTGAGGAAACCCGAACCGGAGGAAGGTTTTTAACCATCCCCGGATCGCAAGCGGAAGCTCACTATCACACACTCTCATGTACGGAGAAGAAGCATTGCTGTTGCTGTTGCGATTGTGATTGTGTTTCGAACCGAGATGAATAAATAACATCGGGAAACCGGGAAATGGGGAGGGTGGAAAACCCAGAAGTGAAAAAGGAAGAAGCACACACACACACACACGAAAGCACACGTGCACGTGCCAATAGCATCCCCGAGCTCGAGTCGTCGGATCGACAACTTGACTGGCTTTTCTGACGCGTTCTTTCGATCGTCTTCACGCCCGCACTATCATCGCACTCGCGCTTTCTTCTGGTTTTCCGCCAAGCAGCGAAGCATTCTTCGCGCTGACGCGTTCACTCGGATATGAAAGGGCGCTGGAGCGCGCACGATGGCTGCTGATGATGCTTTTGGAATAAAAACCCATTTTATTGTTGATAAAAGCAATTTCGCCTCCACATTTGCGCGCGAGCACACGCACACACACACACAGGTGCACTCACTCGGTGAAATGATTGGAAAACAAGACCCACCGTCGACTCGTTGACTTTGAAGGTGTCGGAAGGCAATGGTATGCAAAAATCAGTTCTTCAAAGCAGTGTACACGGCTCCACGGTATGCTCTTCCGCGTGTGATGTGAAAAGCAGAGTGAGGAAAACACGCGAAGACAAGCAGCAGCTCCGTATATCCATCCTTTGGTAAAAGCGCTGCCACTCCGCCACAAGCTCATAGTCCATTCTACTGCGTTGGTAGCGCCTGAGACCGGGTAGAGTGCCGCCAAAGCTGCTAGTCAGTCCGGTTAGCGAGTGTGCTACACATTTGTGCGAGATCCTGACCGGGCCGGCCAGTGCGGTACGGATGAAATTTTCATCACGATAAGCAATAATAGGGGAAATAATTTAACAAAAGCTTTTATGGAAATTATTCCACCCGGAAAATGCACCCCCTCCTGGGCGATCCGCTGCGCTGCACCACACCTCGCACACAGAGCGAAAAGGTTGGTCATTGATCGGACCGAAGTGATAGGCGGTGGCGGGTCCATGAAGGGCGTTCACGATTCCGACTCCATTCCTGGGCACGTGCCGTGCTACAAAAGAAACCACAACAACACGACCACAGCGACCACATTGGTTTGCTGCAAACGGTGCATAACTCTAGGGGGTGAAGTTCCTTCAATGGAGCCCTTTCTATAGAGCCCGTAAAGCTGGCTTTACTGACAAATAACGATGAAAACTGTGAAATGCACACACGCACACACGGGGGGACAAAAGGCTTCAGCTTCTTGCGTGGTGCATTTATTGCCCAAGCATTACGTCAACATTGTTTCTATCTGACAACACGAACCAAACGAACTCGATACCGATGATGTATTGATAACCAGTCAAGGTTAATCGTATTGGAATAATTTCGAATCCTGACGCAATTTTAAGACCGATAAAGAGAGAAGGAGAGAATGCGGTACCAGGTGCTGAAAGTTCAAGGACAATAGGCTTTTTTTTCGGTCTTCGTGCGTCAATACTAAATCCGGTCCCCGATCTTCGAACAAACGGCCAGAGACCGACCTGGTGGTGACCTGAGAGAAAGGTGACCTTTGCGCGGACCATTGATGCAACCCAATCCATCCCAATTTCCTTCAACCTTGTCCGTTAAAAGCACCTCCTTCTCAACAGCATCATTAGTCCATCGTCCGGAAGTACATGACCCACCCCTTACTACCACCATCACCATCTCTGCACGCACACCAAACATCAAAAAACGATAAAATCTCGCCCTCTCTTCTCTTCCGTCAACCTTACCCAACGTGAAGTTTTCCCACCACGAAAACACGGCCACGGCACTCCAGCGAGGGATGAGAGGAGGGGTTGTTATTAATTTATGATACTTTTCGGGTCAGGGCAGGTAAGCGTCGCACTCGCGTTCTTCTGCTTCTCTTTTCCAATGCCAGCACTTTTCCCCCCCGGGTTCAGCACCATCGTGAGGCGTTAGGCAAATGAGAAACAAATCAATTCAAGTGGTTACGACGATCATGATGGAAATGCCCCAAAATAAGGGAGGTGGGAGAGGAGGGAGGGCAAGGGGTCCTCGAAAATGCAAACGATTCCTCAGAGTCACTTTCTCCAGCGCCAGGCGTATGGCCTTCGACTCTCTGGCCTCTCCCCCGGAAGGAAGTCGAAGCGAAGGCGAAGGCCAGCAGATGGATGGATGGATGGATGACGGGACCAAACCGGAATAATGTGGTGATAAGGAAAGGGGTAGAGGAAGGAGAGGTATCGGGGCGCCGCTTGGTTGATGGGAAAGAAATCATAAATAAAACAAGCGACATAATTTTCCCACTTTTCATTTCACCTTCTGATTCTGATTACAGGCCGAGGATTTGTGTCCTCTGCACCGATTTGTCGTCTCGTGGTGATGGTGGTGGTGGCACCTTCCGCTTCTCACCATGGTAACATTTCCATCGGAATGTAGCCCACTGCAATGGTTGTTCCTAGCAACCCCTCTCTCTCTCTCTCTCTCT
>NC_064875.1:49274541-49277041 GCF_943734745.1 Anopheles darlingi
AAAGCGATTTTAAAGCTTCTAAACAGAGAAATCAGAGAACTATCCGCTGCTAGTGTGGCAGAAGCTAGGCGTAATTGATAGGCATCAGATGAGATACGGTAAAAAAAAATCAAGACAGCCGAAACCACGAGCACACCATTGGGCCATTTGCCCATTAGTAAATCGATATTATTATTCCAACACATGTGTACATTCCAAATTGCAAATCTGCATCATAATCTGTGTCGCTCCTGCTAAACACTGTAATCCGTATTCAAACCACGCTTTCTACAAAACTACTAAACGGGGCTAGGAGGCAAATGTACGCACACTTTCCCCTGTGCTCAGTCCCCAAAATAACAAACAAACAAAAGAAAACTATCGAAATCGGTCTGTAAGACTTCGATGTGCGCGCTTACTTGTAACCGATAAATGGATGTGTATGTGTTTAAACGAATAATTAAAAATTATGATGCGCAAGTTCCCAAACAGCCCCTCCACCCGGGTTAAAAACAGGAAACTAAGGAAATCTTTCACCATTTCGGGGCGCAAGCTTGATGAAGGGAGAAGAGTTTCTGCGGAGTTAGGTGACATCTTTGCAAGTGTACTCTATGTCTTTTCGCTTTGATAGTTGATCCCATTGGATGGAGATCACGATCTAATCGCGTTCCGGTTTAACTGGGCAGAAATCATTGCGAGCGGAAAATGAATGTCAAAAAATGAAGCTCGTTCACTCGGTTGATCATAAGGTTCCATGGCCAAAGGATCCACACATTCCACCCATACGTGCACACGTGCCCGGTTCCATGTAAGCAATCCAATATACAATGCGGACAAAAGGACAAAAGCGACAGCACTTAATCATGCTAAAACGCTTTACGGAAGAAATCATTACATTTGAGAAGGAGACACATACACGGGCGAGGGTACTAGACACACACGGACAGACACAAAAACAAAGACCGACTACTACTACGCGGCAGGTGGATTGTCCTAACGGCGTTCTTGGCGCGTTATTCGGCGCGTTCCGGCATTCACTTCACGCGACAGCTCACAAGTGAAACACTACTCCACTGTATCCGTCCCCCCCCCCCCTCCCCAACCATTGGGATGAATTTTCATTTTTCATGTTGCACGACGCACTCCCTCCCCATCCCCATGTCCGTTCGCATCTCAAGATCTTTGCCAGTCTCCAGGCACCAGACACCATCCCGACAGACCGGTTCCCGGGAAACCGGACAAAAGGCAACGCATACGAGGAGGCAACAGCTTCATGCCGTGTGCATGTTGTAACGAGTAATATTCACAAACGGATTGTACTGTGCATCAGTGCGCCTTACGGTGCGGCTCAGTGCAAACGAAAAGAATCCCGGTACCGGTCCCGGCTGAAAAGGTCCGCTTTGCCCGGCGGAAACCCAGTGTGCACCGTTAGCAAACCCGGACCTGGCACACACACACACAACGGACGTGTTCGCAAACGTATCCACAGGACAGCAGCAGCGGCAGCAGTGAAGCAAATGGTTGTGCTGGATCCTCTGAAGCGTGAAACATTTGGACCGACCCAGTAGTCGTAGTCGTGTAAAAATCGCTTCTGCAGTCGTTTGTCGGCCTTCCGTTGTCCGCTGAAGTATGATGGGGAGAGGTGGACTATCCTTTGAACACCGACAAACACACACACACACACACACACATACGCGTTTGACGCTCGATGCAAAGACGCGAAGCGAAGGGAACATAATGTGACGAGATCATAAACAAGAGGCTTTCAAACAAATTTTCTCCTCGGCTCGGCACCGAGCACTGAGCAGCATATAGCGCGAGGAAAACAGCATATCAGCAGCATCAAGCAGGCAGAGGCTGTCTTCTTTATGCTGAAATGCATTACCTAAATGCGTTTTTTTGTTGTTGTTTTTTTTTGCGCCATCCTCGCTCGCCAGAGATTCCGATTGCATAAGCCAGATGGTACAGGTACGGTCGTTGCACAGCCAACGTTTTTCTTGTTTTTGTGAAGAGTGAGAGAGAGAGAGAGAACATATGAAACAATATTTCAAATTTCACGTTTGAAAAACAAACAAAAAACCACCCCCGTATGATTGCATTTATTAAAAAAGAGGAAAAAATCAAATGAAGCCAGACAGAGATTTCCGACAGCTGCAGAGCCGGCGAGTGATAGCTGGAGATGTGGTGATCCAGGGCGAGAGGGCGTGATGCACATTGACAAGCTTTTATCCAAATCATATTAATGTCGCCGAGGCTACGTGACCCCGAATAGGGGCACTCTTCACACACACGCATTCCCCTATTCAGCATAACGGATGCTTCCGCCATGCAGATCGTTCAATCAATGTCGAGTGTTGTGATTGATTACACCGGTAATGCAGCACGACATCCATTTCCTCCGTCATCATTTCCCGCTGCAATGCAAAACACTTTTTCCCAACCGAAAACAAAAGACACTCACACGCGCGGGTGCGCACACAAAAAAAAAGCGAGAGGAAAAATTATCGCGAAAAAAGATCCA
>NC_064875.1:49282041-49304541 GCF_943734745.1 Anopheles darlingi
TGAAAAACTAAATACACGCAATAAAACCAATCTTCTGTGAGGGTAAACAAGCTCAAGGTCAAAAAGAAGAGAAACAAGACGTTTCAAAATAATCATGAGAAAAGGAACTCAGTGCGGATTTTCTGCTAAAGTGACTCTATTAAAGGATAAGGATGTTGAAAGATCGTGTGGAACATTAACGATTCAAAGAACGCGCCAATGAATTGATGCATACAACACACGCCGCTGCAAACGCCAGTTGATTTGTTCGTCTTACGCTTAAGCATACGCATTTTCATCGTTTCATCGTTTTGCTAACTCTGTTCTCCCAATGTCACTATTCCCGAAAAGTTCCGAAAAAAAAGAAACGTTCCCCCTTTACTTCCTTGAACAAACCTCAAAATCCAGAGAAAACTGACTGAATTTCCTGAATTTCGCACACTAGGAACCTTTTGATAATGATGATGATGATGATGATGATGTTAACCTTGAATTCCCTGGCAGAACCCCACCGCAACTCAAGCGATAACTCAACTAATTGTTCTCTTTTTATCTTTCTTTTTTTGTTTCTCTTTCTCTCTCTTTCTCTCCTTTTTCCTCTCCTTTCGTCCCACCTGCCATCGGTGCCGCCATTGTAGGTTTCCCCGCCGCCGCATACGCTGCGTACGCAGCCGGTCGTGGCTTTTCCGGCTACCCGAGCTTTGGACTTCCGTACCCAACAGGTAACCTAAACTTGGCCAGTTTGCACGCCCACCTAACCGGCAACCATCACCATCTCCACCATCACCACAACACTAACAGTAACAATGCCACTAGTCACCAATCACACTCGTCCTCCTCGAGCACGACGACGGCGGCGGCGGCGGCTGCAGCAGCAGCAGCCGCTGCAGCCGCCGCCGCTGCCACCGTCCACCATCCCCTGCTTGCCTCGTCGGCAGCGGCGGCCACGGCGGTGTCTTCGCTCTCCTCCTGCCATCCACTACACCATCACCATCACCACCACCATCCCTTCGAACATCTGGGCCACCTGTTCTCCCAGCATCACCACCATCCGGGGGCGGCTGCGGCGGCCGCTGCGGTTGCCGCGGCAGCCGCCTCCCAGCACCACCACCACCATTCGTTGCACTTGTGAATGAAACCGAAAGCGCGCCAACTGACGGCGCTCGCCCGTTCGTCGCTCGATGCTGTGTGTGCTGATGTGAATGATACTAGCAACACCAACACCAACACCAACACCACTTCTACTACGTCCCCCTCAAAAAGTACAGTATCCTCGACGCCAGGCGCTGATGGTGAGGTTGCTTCCAGTGTTGTTGCTTCCAAACCGAAATCTTGTCGAGTCGAACGCAAATGACATCATCTAGTAGCGGCGGGAGGTGGTTGCATCCAGGCAGCCTCGTGCTCGAGCGTCGCCTCCTGCCACGCTCACTGCTGCAAACATTCGCCTCCTGCCATATTCGAGCGCTTTTCGAGCAGCCCGAGTGGCGGCTTTTTTTGCTGCAGCTGCTACTACTACTACTACGATTGCTATCGCTAGGTTGCCAATAGCACAGGAAGATAATGTTAACATTTTGCGGAGGAAAACACCCGGAACCAGACCGCCCATAATAGCGTCGCAGTTATATAGCCAAATTATGCCAATTATGTGTTAATGCGCTCACCATTTACTGTGCATTTGCTGCTGTACAACTAGAACACTCCGCGTCGACCGCGTTCGGTTGTGTAGCACTCGAAAAACTAGTCAATGATGTATTCGCTGTTCGCTCCCTCGAATATGAATATCTAGCAAATTGTTCCAACGATCTATTACCTAGCCAGCAAACCTATTTAGCTCCCTTTCTCACTTTCTCTCTTTCTCTTTGTCTCCTTCTCTTCAAGCTCCAATAATTATTAATGAAAACAAATCTACCCCGCGTATCGAATTCGTGCTACTAGTGCGTGCCATTCCGTGTTCCGATGTTCTCTATAATCGAATTAGCATATCTATAGCCAACTCTCCGGTCGATCCATCGATCGCTACACAGTTCTCACTAGCCAGCCACTGTTGAATGTTTCCCTCGTCCCTGTTTTCAGAAATGCTAGCCGGAATTTCACAACTATAGTGCTTATCAAGCAATAAATGATAGCCAACAGCAGGCCAAAGGCCGATATCGACATTGAGCGTATGTTTAGGCAAAACTTAGCATAGAACTAAATTTGTAGGTCACCCCAAGTAGGGCTACTTTCGTGGTTTAAGATTAGGGATTTCTCGGGCTGTTAATGTTAATGGTTTTCGAGGGGATGTCGAAGAGAAGCCCTCCACACTGCGCTCCCGATAATTTCCAATCCATTCGGACCGCTCGAAAACGGAACTTGTCTTTTAAGATTCAGTAAAGCGAAGGCGGACAACATTTAAAAAAAACAGCCAAACAAACAACTTTTGAACCGAAGCCCACGTGCCGATCCAAGAGGGGGAAGGGAACTCTAGTGAATGTTGAACATTGTTCAAGGTTGTTTCCCGGAATGCGCTCCAAAGTGGATCAGTGGATCATTAACAGGATTCTCCACTCGTTCCACCAGACGAGCGAACCATCATCAACCAGTCCCACCCCCACGTGATGCTGACGCGGTAAAATGGGAAAAGAGAGAGAGAGAGGAAAAAGAAAGAAGAAAAAGGCAACCTCCCCGCATGACACAACTACACCGTGATGGCGGTGATGGGGACGGTTCGTTCTGTGGTTCGGTTTTGTGCCGGATGTTTTGTAAAAGATCCATTCTCCGGCACCGCGTCCGGGTCCGGGATGGGGTGAAACTTTAAGATAAAAGTTCGCTTCACTTCATCTTCCTCATTACCGGCGACCGGCGAATGGCGTGGAGTGCCGTGGAGTAAAGCGTCTTGTTAAGACCGGCCACGATGCCCATATTGTGTGCTTTACTTTGCTGCTTCTAGAGACCCTCGGTGACCGATGCGAACGCGATAAGAAAGAGAACCTGTTTTTCGAGAAAAACGGCGCCGTGACCGGCGTGCGTGCTGACGTAACGCTGCAAGAAAGGTAAAGGATGCGGAAATAATTCCATCCCTCGGGGTCTTCGTACGGCAATAGCGCTGCGTCACCGCGGACAGTGGCATTTCGGGGAAGGTTCGCCGTTTCCAGGTCGCCAAACTAATAACCAAAACCGGACTCCCGGCAGAATGACAATATTTATATACGAACGCAACCTGCAAAATCCATCATCATCATCAGCATCATCGTCGTCATCCCTTTGGGCTGGGAGTTGGCGCGTAAAGTCTTTCAAAAAATGAAGAACCGTCGGTCATCCGTCGGTGACCCGCGGGAGCCCATGGCCGGAACCTTATCGCGCAATAACACACCACTGCCCATCACGGCTGGACACGCACGGGTGGCCAGATCCACGATTTGCGCGCGCGTGTGTGTGTGTGTTTGTGGTACGGTTCGAAGAAGCGGATCATTTCAATGGTGACACAATATTTCACCGGCTTCACATGGCTTGCAAATTTTTCCACCCCAAAACCCATGTGTTGTCTGTTTAGTAGAGGGAGGAGGAGCAGGAGGGGTACTATCTGGTTTCCTCGCACGTCGCACGACCTCCCATTTTCCGGGGGGACATAGAAGTAGAGGGAAGGGATTGTGTTTTCACCTCTAGATCGAGCAAGAGAGGAAGAGAAAACAAACCAACCATACCAGTAGGGAATTTTGGAAACACACATTCCCCTTTTACACACACACGCACTAGGTGGTGGGCATTAACTCGTCAACCGGCCTCACCTAGGTGCTACTCTAACATAAATATTTACATAATTCATAAAGTGATTATAATGCAGATACGCAAGCCAAAGGATGCGGCGACCGCGTTGTTGGTAACCAGGGGAGTGGAGGAGAGTAAGGGATGGTGATGGTTGCCGGGGGTGGTGGGGTGTTTGTCTATGACACGTTTGGAAAATCCGATATGCCACCACCACCACAAAAGTGGGACACCTTACTCGTACTGTGCGATCCCTTCGGCTCCTTTCACCACCCCGGTTTGGGGTCCTGGGCAGAAGATGTGACGCGTGAAAACCCCAATAGCACGCTACAAAGACGTTGACATCGTTGTGTACAATACTCTATACAGCGCCAGCGCCAGCGCCATTGCTGTATAGAGATATTAACATTAGAAAACCAAACTCCGCGACCGTGAGGTGGATTGGACGGACCGTCGACGGATTGTGATTGCGATAACTCGTTCACTCGGGGAAAAACTAATAACTACCTTCGCTCCCACCCTGTCGCTCTCTGTCTCTCTCTCTCTCTCTCTCTCTCTCTCTCGCACTCTATAATTACACTGGCATGGCGGTCTTTGATTGGTGGGGCGTCCCGACTGAACCGAGCGCGCCTGGTGTGAAGTTTTATCACCATAAATTAACATATAATAACCGACCAGAAGACACCGACCGACCAACGGACCGGCACACCAGAAACCGAGAACCATTCGCTGGTGCGTGTTGCCGGTGATGATAAATTCAATTACGGTTCGCTCTAAGGACCGGCTCCTGTTGGTCGTGTTTTAGGAATGGAAGTGTGGAGGACGAGAGAAGGAAGAAAGGGGGAAAAATATGGAACGAAACCCTCAAGCGAAAGGTTGCTTGCTTGCTGGCTGGCGGTTACTGTATGGATCCAGAGGATTATGGTGATTTGCTGTAGCGAGTCGTCACACCCAGGTCCAGGTGTTGATAATGCGAATACGGGGCCGAGCAGCCGAGATTGGTTTGCGATTGCATTTAAAGAGCGAATGTTTGATGCTAGCCGGACCGATTAACACCTTCTGGTGGCTTGCTTTTTGGTGTATTGTTTAACACCTGCCGATGGGGTTTCTTTTTCTATTGCCTGTATTGAAGATTCACACGTTAGTGTTGCGTAGAGAAGGAATGATTGAGATTTTGATTTTCGTTTTCTTCGAATTGGTGGATAATCGAGTGGATAATTCCATTAGGAACGCATTTCAGCTGATAATGATTAATATGAAGGAATTTTGATCGAACGATTATGCCGCTATACGCATTGGATAGCTGCACTAAGGAGGATTGTTTGTTACAAACAATGGATGAAATTAAAACGAAGCGGCAATTTGTTGCCTTGATGCCCTCAAAAGTACTTCCACGAAGCATAGGAAGTGTTCCTTTTATCTAAAAAAAAATTGCGAAATACTTTGCAAGGCCGTTCAAAGCTGACAAAATGATGAACTCTAAAATACTTTTAAAAAATCCTCGATGTCGAGTGAACTTGTGACAATAATTGATACAAATTTCTTGTTGGAGAAGTTCTAAACAGATAGCAGTAGCAGATGTTATTCGAACAACAATTTTCAACAGTTGAAGCCAGTATTGGTCATGAGAAAGTTGATGTGAAAACTGATGAAACATCCTCATTATTGTCCAAAATAATTGCTCTGGTACTGTTCTGTAAAAAAAAATGTTCCACCGTTTAATCCACCGTTTTAATCGAAGGCACTTTGTGGAAAACTAAATTCACCCCCTGAAGGTCTAAAACATAATGTAGCATTCAATACTTGAATGCTGTTCAAAGTACTTCGATTATATTATAAAAAGCATATTGAGATAATGTTGATGACATTCATCTTTGATTGAGCAACACCTTAAGCAGAAAATTGTTCTATTCAGAGATAAAAATTGGATTTAATAGCCAGCACAAATTTGACTGGCCAGAGAGATTGAGCAACGCCGAGTGAGGTTGAATTTGAATTCCTGCTCCTACTCATTGAAGCTGGAGATCAATTTCCAAACCGATGGGAGCCACTACTGATACTGAAAGGATCAACTTGAGATCCTCGAAATTCCTCCCTCATAATACCATCCCATCTAAAGCATTCCAGAACACATAGTCACACAAACATTTGCAACTGCAACATCTCAGCATTTGCAAATGCAGTTCAGACACAACGACCACACCAAACGACGGCCAAACGGCGGATGTGTTGATTAATTACTTCAATCATAAACATCGCCGTGCATGGAACCATGTAGCGTGGTCGTTCATGTCTGCGCTTTCTCGCCGTTGGACACGCGCATTAAATCTAACCAACGACCCAACCAGCAATCCCGATGGTGCTGGTGGTGCTGATGGTGGTCCAAGTATAATTGAGTTCGAGACTCCGAGCCGAGGAAGGGCGCGATCGCGTCGTGTTTGTATGCACCTTGATCCGGCCACCGGCATCAGCACCAGCGCCAGCGTCATGGTGCATGGAACGTGCTTGAAAGGCACCTCCCAGGAGCGGCAGCCACGAGACGGTGATGATATGATTTATCGGAAAAGCTGCTCGTTCGCTCCTGCACCACTCGCTGGCACCACCAGTGGGTGTGTGTGTGTGTGTGTGTGTGTGTGTGTGTGTGTGTGCGCTAGAAGGTGTAGGATTTGCATTTTAATTAGAGGTAGTTAACGCTGGCAAACTCCTTCCAGCCTGACCTTACCTTTGGTCACGGTTTTCTCGACCAAAGTTTTCCTACGATTTTCCTACGAACCCCAAACTAAAGCGTGTGCTGACGACAAGGAGAGGTTCTTTGGGGGGGGGGGGGGGGGGTGAGGGCAGGTCCCAAGCTTAAGTGCGCCCACTGGCCACCTTCTGGTGCTTCTTACAAGAAGCAGCAGCACCACCAGCACCAGCACCAGTGTGTGTGTGTGCTGCTCTATGCTGCTCTTCGCTCACGCTTTCCACGCGAAAACTATAAAACGTACCGATAACAACCAAGCCAGCCAGCCAGCCAGCCATCCAGCCAGGGGTGGCCTTAACATACTCCGCACTAACTGCTCACTCTGTTGCTGTGGTTTAATCCACGGCCACAAACGCCTGTTAGAGGAGTTATTGCAGAAGGCACAGAAGCAGAAGGTGTAGGGGGGAACTTGGCGAATCTCGCGTGAAGCGTGAAGAGAGGTTAAAAATTGCTCACCCACTCCGCCCGGCTCCGATGAGACCCTGATGTTAGTGGTATGTTAGTTTTAATTTCAATCAGATAAACTAATTGAGCAATTACGGGGCTCGTTTGTTTCATGTCGGTGCCCCAGCCAGTCGGTCGGTGGTTTGAGGCCAGCATAGCGAGCCACCGGGGTGAACACGGTAGTTTATGGATTTTCTTTCCTCTTCGCTCTGTGTTTTTTTTGCAGATTTAAGTTGACCACTTACTTAACGAGCTAAGTACATTCATGTTAA
This sequence comes from Anopheles darlingi, assembly GCF_943734745.1. Lineage (NCBI taxonomy): Eukaryota > Metazoa > Arthropoda > Insecta > Diptera > Culicidae > Anopheles > Anopheles darlingi. The sequence continues at coordinate 49,289,224 of NC_064875.1, forward strand.
TGTTCGCTGCTCCGGTCGCTGATGGCCACATTGTCCACCCTTCTTCCGCTCTTTTGCTGTTGTACTATGTACAGTAACGGCGCTCTTGATTTGCTCTTTTGCAAATACATCCGGTAACCGCCGGCGGTCACTCATTCCGTTTAACGTCTGCGCATGCAAATGATGTCGCCGCGATGGTTTTTTTTTTTTTGCTACCATACCAACCATATAACGGCATCCGCTTCACTCCGAAAGAGTGATCCGATAGTGGCCAGATAGTTCGTGTCATTTGTCCCACCCCCTCACACGACTCTCTTCTTTCTCTTCTCGCGAATCCGTGATTTTAGGGCTTTCCACGAGAGCCACACACAGACACAGAATGCTATACCGTTCCGATCCTGCTACAATGTTGCGTACGAACGGACCAAAAACGATCCCAGCGACCGACCGGCCATGAATTTCAGATGAAGCCATCCGAGCCGCGGCCTCGGCCGACGTTAGACGCGTAGACGAAAGTGCATTTACGACCTTGCTGCGCGTACTTTATTTGCCGACCCGCGATCAGCGCGCACTGTTTGGATCGCGAAATCTTGTCCTCCGCCAGGCCGCGAAAAGTCCGCCATAGCGCTGGAAAATGACTCCAGAAAATGGAGCCATTTCGAACCCCCCCGTGGGGGCGTCGGGACGGGACGGGTGGCGGAGGAATGGCCAACAGTAACGTACGCGGAAAATATGGCTTCGAATGTTCGTTTTCTTCCCCTTCCTTTTTGGGGTGTTCCCTCCTTTTTTTTGTGCTGCTGTTGCGAGTGCTGCTGCCTTCCAAAGAGTCGAATCGAGAGCATTCCATTCTATGGTACGCTGTGTGTGTGTGTGTGTGTGCGCTTGTTGAATAGCTGCAAATGCGCGCTAGTACGAACCACTCTAACGGAACAGCATGTACGTGCCTCGGTCCGAAAACTATCGGGGAAGCAGAACCCATCCTACGGGGTCCTGCTGACTCGGTGGTGTCTTATCGCTGGAGTGCCATTTCAGGCAACAGTAGTAGCACCAGCAGCAGCACCACCGGGAGATGCTGTACGACTCGAGTCGAACGAACGTCGAGCGCGCTGCACCATAAACAACATACCATTAAGCGGAGCATGTGTAGCGAATGCTTCTGGTATGTTAATTTGTTCATTTAAAAGGTTGTTTTTATTGGATCACATACCCTGGCCAGGGTGTGGCGGCTGGACCAAGCCCACACACACACACACACAAACACGTACACGAAAAAACCTCGCCGTTGTTTCGGCAAGCGAAAAAGAGAGAGGGAGAGAGAGAGTTTGGCCCGGGGTTTCTAACAGCTGTTAACCGTTTACTTTAATTGCTCCCTCGTAACACTACACCGATATCTTCCGTCCGTTCGTCTGTCCGTTCGTCCGTATGGTTGCTGGTTTCCCCTGGGCTTGGTTCTGCCTCGGCCACTCAGGAAAACGACGTTCGCCCATCCCCGTTTTCCGAGCGTTATCCCCATTGTACAGAGGGGCCCCTCGGCAAAACACTCACACGACACGACACTTTGGCTTTGGTTTGGCTCTTCGTTCGTTTAACGTGCGTGCGTGTGTGTGTGTGGTTTTGTGCGCGTTAGATTTGTACCCTTTTACCAATTGTTTTGTTTTCACTCTGTTCGTTTAAGTTTTGGTTTCCGTTTTTTTTTCATTGCTTTATGGATTTTTTTTGATTTTGTTTTCTATTGATTTCTCTATTTCCCTTCATGTTTTATCTTATTATTAGCTTCTCTTTTCCCAGTTATGATTTTTGGTCCGTTTTCCACTTGTTTTTTTTCCCATTGTGATTCATTGTGTGTTCTCATTATCTCCTTAGTCGAGTGAATTAAAGTCAATTTGCTTTCATGTATCAGCACCTTTAGATCCATCCCTTCCCTGGTTTGATTTTCTTCTTTTTTCCTTATGTATCGAACAACTGTTTCCTCATTATTTCTGTTTCACTCATTCTCTTTGTTTCTTTCTCTCTTTCTTTCTTTCTTTTCTCTCTTTCTTTTTTTCTTTCTTGTGCACATCTTTCTGCGTCCGCTCGCATTCACTCATACCGCCATTCGCTCGTTCGGTCATCGTTCGTCCTTTCTGATCGCTGTTCCTACCGATCGATTTTGTCTCCGCTCTTGCGCTCATTTTGCGCGTTCCCGGTTGGGGGCGGACAGGCATGATGCATGGTGTTATGCCCGAGAACCGAATCATCATGGGTGACTATCTTAATATGGCTCCGTCGACGTCATCGTCCTGAGCGGTGGTCTCTTACTCCCGGGAAAAAAAGGGAATTGGATGTGGCGAACGACCGACGACAACAACAGAAGAGGCGGCAGCGTAATCGTCCACAGTATTTCATCTGATATGTGCAGACACACAGCGACACACACACACTCCGCTCTGGCTACTTTGTAAACTCACGAAACACGAAATTCCCTGAGGCCCCCTGAGGCCAAGCGCTTGCCCCCTTCCCCACCACCACCACCACCACCACCACGACACCAATTGCGATACACAATAAATGTTTTTACTTCTAACGAGCGCATTCCGCGGTTCGGCCGGCGATAGTTTTGTTTCATTTCCTACCTCCACCTCTCGACAGACATTAAGCGCTCCCGGTAAGGGCATCGACCATTCTGATCACTCCCGGGTCAATCTATAGTAGATTTCCATTCTTTTTTTTATGGGAAGGTATGGGATGGGGTCGATTGGTTGAATGAACGGGCATTAAATTCCTGGCACCTCGCTTCGGTGACCTCAAAGGCGATTAAAGGCCGAACATTCACCGTAAATGAGCTACACTGCACACACGCGCGCTTGGGCGACATTAAAACACGGCAACGGGCGCGTGCGGTTGTGCGTGTGCTCTCGCTTGTACGTGTGTTTGCATTCGGACACGTTTCCCCCCTCCCCACGAATCCACCCCGATCGGTTTCGGGAACGCGGAAATCGCGGAGCTAATCCACTCGCTCGAAATCGATAACGCAAATTTAGTCATTACTGTTGCTAGCAATTACCGATTTGCATTTCGGTTCAAACGAGAGCTCCACCACCACCGTTCACCACCACCGCTAGTAGGCAATCCAAACCACATAAACTAACCAATCGACTCTCGCACAGCCGCGCAAGCCCTCTATTTGCATGCAACGAGGTCGAAATGGACATCGAACCGAAAAAGGACACACAGCACCAACGCCAATATAGCTGATGCCGGAGCGGGTTTGTGGGCAGAGGATATAGGATTGCAGAGTAGTGGAGTGAGTTTGGTTTGGTTTGGTCTGTGGCATAGTGTTTCGCTCGATCGACTCCAAACCGACGAGACGACTGAGAGAACGGGCACGTACCGTACACGCACCCTCGAACGCACCGATGTCCGTGTCCCGGCGATTCCATTTTAAATTATGTTTTTATACGCCTCACTCTCTCTTTCTCTCTCTCTCTCATGAGTGCGGGATAAAGGTAAATTAACATTTTCACATTACAAATTCTAGTATCATGCAGTGCAGTGCATTGATGGATTCGTGGTCATCGATTTCCCCCAAAAGAAAGGGGTAACAGGGGGGAGCTAACGAGTGTCCTACCATCACTGGCTGCATTACTAATGCATGATTTCGATTTGCGAATCGAATATTTATAGACACACAGAAGAGCCGCGCGGGATTGGACGGGATCAATCGACGCTGTTGTACGCCATCCGGTGTCAGCCATTGTCGGGTGCATTAGCAATCGGAGGGGGCGGGAGGTGGTCTAAGGTCACACCCTCGTTACACGTACTCCGTTACAGTTTTCAGTTTGGGAATGAGACTTTTTGGGGTGGGAAATTAATGCAAATATCAATACTCTGTTCGTGGCGACTCCAATTGGACAATGTTTAAAGCGCGAAAGGTGGCGAACTCCTTCACGAAACAAGTTGCAACGAAGGACTGGAAACCCTTTTCCCTCTCCCTTCTTCCTTCCAGCTCACTCCTCATTCCAAACTACTTACATTAAAAACACCAAACATTTTTACACGCAACACAGTAAAAGTCTCCATTCCATCCATTTCGTCGTCATCTTCGCGCCTCTTTGGTTTGTCGGTTCTTTCCACCTCGTACCACCCACCGTCAAGGGATAGATGTGCGCGACCACGTAATGAAAGAAGCAGAAGAATTAGAGAATGAATGTAAGAAGCGAGATTTCGCGGCCAATTAACACGAACGAACGAACGGTCGAACGAAGACAACTTTCAACAAAATGTGAAAGGACGAGTTTTGTGTGATTGAGAAACAGGCAAAAAAAACAAAACCAGGGGCGTACCGGTGGCGACGAACCGGTAATGATTTCACATTGACACGCACCTCATTTCCGAAGAGTTTTTTTCCACCGACGAAGAGTGAAGGCACCCCGGTTTGAATGTGACTTTGCGCAGAAAGTCATTGTTGGAAAGTGTTTATTAGGTTTTTCGGTGCCTTTCACTCTCTATCTTTCTTTCGCTATCTTGTGTTTTGTATGAATGTTTGTGTGTGTGGGAATAGAAAGAATGTGTTAAACGTTAAGCGAGAAACTTCGTAACAACATCGATAGCATCAGAGTGAGAAGAAGGGTGAGTGTCTGTTAGGTCGTAACAACGTAACAACGAACAAAAACCATAACAACCGAGACTTCCAACTCGGCGCTAAACTGTAGATAAGATGTCGTTAACAGCGCGAGGCGCCATAAGCACTAAAATCACGATCACGATCACGATCAACCGAATGCATTCAGCGCAAGCAGCGAAAAATGAACGAACGGAGTGGAACTAACTATTTGCAAATCCACGAGTCCACCACGCGTTGGCCCCATGAAATGCGCAATATAGAATGAATATGCAATGCAAACGCATAAATCTTCATCCAAAAACCACGCGCATCGGCCGCTCGGCCGCTCGGCCTTGGCAAATATTTAAAGATTTTAAGGGGTTGTCCATTGGTGGCCGATTGACCATCGCCTGGTTGTCGGTAGCCGTGGTTTTCGGCGATGGAAAAGGATAACAACCATGCCCCCGGCCCCAGCAGAAGGTGGTGGCCACTCTCTCTCTGGCTCGAAAGAACACACGCTCATTAATGCATGACCATTCCCACACGAAACCACACACCTTCGGCTCTCCGTGTGCGTGTGTATGTGTGCTGATGGCCTCGGTTCGCCGCTCGGTTGGTTAACGTCGCTTTTCACCTTTTGCATAAATTAATCCCGATAACCAAGCCCATGAAAATATGCAGAGGGAGCAGGTCCTCCGAAATTCCTTTTTTACCTCCCGCTTTTCCCGCTTTCGACGTGAGGCGTGATGAATTTTTAATTCATTCCAGCAACCAGCAACCAACCAACCAACCAACCAACCAGCCAAGAGCCAATGGGAAAGTAATTGGTGAAAATGAAAATTTAACACCTGGAACACTTCCCCACGGTGCGGTTCTATTGGTTGCAGCGTTGTTGGTCTGGTCTGGTGATTAGTGACCCGTTTTGGTTGTTACTCTTCAATTGTCCAGAACAGCAACATGCCAATCCGGCCAAGTGGTGGCCTTGCGGCTTTTGCAAATGGTTTCATTTCCGTTCGTTTCCATAGCGCGAAAATTTTCATTTACGGAGAGACCGTGCAAGCGAAATGATTTCATAGCGCTCCATCTGTGTGTTGTTGATAGGAAGTAAGTAAATCAATTCTTGTACGCCCCGAAATATGTTGAAAGATTTCCGAAAAGTCCGAACATCCTGCTTGCGGCGGGAGGGTTCGCTGTTTGTTAGCTAAATCTAAATCTATTCGAATCTCTGGACGAACAAAACACGAATCAAAGACATGACGTTTAACCGGTAACCTTCCTGCTGCTAACCTGCTGTAATGTAAACTGTATTAATCGAAACGATGCCAAATAATAATGATGATGATGATGATGTTGACGATGATGTACACCATAAATGTTGTGCTACACGTAAGTTACACAGCTTCCAGGCTACTCCCTAATCTGGTGCCAAAAATACGTCGTGAAAGTATATATTATCCTTAAACAACGCGTTAGGGCAAAGTGAAGAAGGCTTGCAGAGAAGGTATTAGGTAAAGAAAATTGAAAAGTCGCACAACGAATGAAGAAAAGGAAAGGAAAACGTAAGGAAAAGCGAATAGTAGCGAATCGAAAACCCGATTTACAAAATGCTCGTACATATAATCGCACATAAGAATAATGCAAAGCAAAAACCAACCAACCAACCAACCAACCAAACGACACATCGAGATTACAAAACAAATGCTCTCCATCTATCCGCTGGCCGCTTTTTTGCTGAATTATATGATATACACGTTTTTAAAAGCTATGCAACGTTGAAAACAGATGATAAGGAGGGTCGAGGGTATAAAACAAAACAAGCACACACACATTTTCAATCAAACATATAAATGAAGAAAAAGAGAGTAAACCAGCATAAAGACGATGGTAGTAGCACACCGTAAAAGAGGTACGAAATGAAAGCTGCATCAAACCGATAACACAACCAACCACCAACCACTAATTGTCAAATGTTTAAATGCACACACCCCGCGACAACGCGGTGCGTTCCAGTGCACGGATTAAACCCAGTTTTTTGGAAACAACAAAACAACACCAAAGACTTTTAACTTTAAACGCGGCGCAAAGTTCCATTGCTTTCGTTTCTTTTCGTTTTATTTTTTCGTTTTGTTTTCCTTACCTTATTGGACTTCCAAAAACCGATATGAAGTGATGTAAAGCGGGAGTTCAAGCTGAAGCTAGTTGTGAGACAGTTTTCCCTACTCGTTACGACCGTCACTGAACATGGTACATGCCGAGCGCACATGCTGGTGTGTGTGTGTGATTACCGCGTGAAACACGACACCCAATCCTTGAACACGTTCACCGTGAAATGTCAGCTTTTTGACTGCGGTGCCACCGGAATCGGGCTACCCTTCTCCGGGTTGCGGTCGAGCGCGTGAAGCTCACTTAAGGCACAAACATCATCATCAGCAGCAGCAGCAGCAGCAGCAGCAGAAGAGCATGGCAGGATGGTGATGGTGGCGACCGGATGAGCACGGATCCCGATCCCCTTGAAACCAACTGAAAGGCCACGACGACGGCCTAGTGACTGATTACGACATGTGTCGCAAAAATGTCATTAGAACCATCGGAGGGTAGTTCACGCAGCAGCAGCAGCAGCTCTGATGGCTGTGACAAACCCTTCGTCAACACGGTACCGGCACCGGCACCGGTCCGTGTGGCCAAATGGCTGACCGTTTATCCGTTCCGGATTCCCGGACGGAACATCCGCAACCCTTGTTCAAACATTGACATTTATCCTCAATCCTCCTAATTACGAACCGCTCGTAGGAGCGCTCGTATGAAGATGGCGCTCTGCCCATTCCGGTTACCCGGATCCAGTAACACGGCCACGTGGTCCATCCTCTATCTGCTGCGTTGTCGCCAGCAAGCAAGACAGTTCGCCAAGCCAGAAAAAATCGTCGACTCCAAACTGATTACGTTACGTTCGCTTCATAATCACGTTACACCCGGTCCCCGGGCAAGGTGACACGTTGTTCCGGCACCGGTCCGGCTTCTGCGGGAATTGAAATGTTATCAAAACGAACCTGTCCATTCCACTTCATTGTCCAATGGTCGATGGTCCCTACTGCCGGCGCTGCTCTAAAACAAAAGCGAGCCTGTCTCTTGGCGGACAAAAAAAATGGATGGAAAAAGGGACAATGGCGTGGACCAGTGCTCCACAAACAAACAAACAAACAAACAAAAAAAAACGACACCATCATGGAACAACCCACGGCCACGTCCCTTGTCATCGCTAATAGGCGAATAGGGAGCGGCTGCTGCTGCTGCTGCAGACCTTCTTCAACGCACACACACACACAGCGCGTGGTACCAATGAATCTGTCATACCCACATTTCGGGCTGTCCAAGATTATTGTTGACACTTAATATTCTTTCAGGAACCGTGTGCGTGCGTGCGCCATCATATGCAAAGTGACAAGGGGTTTTGCCCGCTCTACCTTTAACGTCGACCTCAATCTCGATCCCCGGGAAGGGATGGATGATTCACTTCACTGTGAGGAAGAAGGAGAAGCAGGAGGAGGCAATGTTTTGTTTCTATTCGGTTGAAGGACTTGGTTTAGTTTAAAAAACCCTCAAAAAAAACATGATGCCCTCCATAAATGGTCAATGGAAGAAAGGGATTCAATCGAAAAAGAAACAAGTTGCTTTAGCGAAGAGTTTCCCGAAGTCTGAAGATGACACTCTGGACCCTGGCTTCAGTATCTTGGCTCATAATTGACAGCCTGGCACGCGCCCACGAACGGCACTACATTCCAAACAGACACACACACACCGTTTCCCGCCTTTTGCGTCACCTTTTCGTCCGTTATCTAACCTTCTTGCGTACCGGAAAGTATTTCATTAGAGCAAACCGCGCACCACCACCATCGACATCCCGACGAACGCGGAATGTTACATAATTTGAATGCGATACGGAATTTGCATTTTTGAACCACACCAGCAGCGTACCAGTAGGGGGGTGCCAGTGCGAGGAGGTGGAGCTATCAGGTAACCCATACTCTGGTGTCTGTTACGCGAAATGAAATATCGACGTTCTCCCGGATGAAGGCTGTCCCGCGCCCGTCTTGGCTTGGCCCGAATTGTGTAATTACGTCGAGAGTTTCGATGAAATATTGATGCCACCGGCTGCTGGCTGCCGCTGGCTGCCGGCAGATGAACACTTTTCAACCGTTCAACGGTGCTCCGTGTGCATCCATCACATAGAGAGCGAGAGAGAAAGAGAGAGAGAGAGAGCGGGAACGCGCCGATGGCACGCCAAGTGTTCTATTAGTGGTGCGGTGTACCTATCCTACCTGCGCCAAAGTTTTCCTTCGGGAAGATAAATTTTCCAACTCTCCAACACGTGTGTATATGCGCGCGAGCGCGCGTGTGTGTGTGTGGTTGTGGTTGTCCTGGAGAGAAGAAGTTTTGCTTCTTCCTCTTCTACCACCGGCATCGGCATTTGATGGAGTTCATTGCAGTTGTGGAAGGAGACGAAGAAGAAGGTGCCTTAGCGGAGCTTTCACCAAACCGACCGGGAATCCGATTACTCTTACCTGCTGGCCTGGGAGCACAAGTGGCAGAATTTGTGATGGAAGAAGGCGAGGCGTGCGGACGGACGGACGGACGGACGGGAGTAGCGATTGATAGCTGCTACCTCAGAGGCATGCTTGGGCTTGAGGGGCGGCCTTTTTTGGCGAAATTTGATGAAAAAACCAAAACTTTGCCCGGAGTTGTCGGAGTTGTGGAGAAGTTGAGTAGTTCCAGGACCATCGATACGCGAAACAGTAGGAGGTAGCATGAAGAGGTGGGTAACAGATATAGAGGGGTTCAGTGCGCTGCTGGAGATCATTAATATAATGAGCATAACTCTAGTGCCAGTCGGCATCTACCCCAGCCAAGGGGGGGGGGGGGGGCGGGATGGATATGATTGACGCGTGTAACCGATACACCAATACGAACTCGCTAGTCAGGGAATGTGTGTGTGTGTGTGTGTGTGTTTGTGGGTGGCATATTGATTACTTTGGTAAAGCAGTGCACGAGTAAGGGATTTTCCAAGTAGCACCTACAGAGATTTTTGCTACCTTGAAGCATAGAAGCGCAAAGCGCATCTCCACTCTCGTTTACTCACTTCATACGTCAGGCCCGCTTGGAGTCTAGACAGACTGATCCGTCTATCTGCAGCCTTTGCCTAAACTTGTTTTTGTTCTTTTCATTATCGGTTTCTTTTTTGTTTATTAATTCAACTTCTCCTTTTTCTTTATTGCGATTCGACACCATCATGAGGCACGTCCTGCTCCGGACAACACAATCGGCATAGAAACGGGTTGGGTTCGATGATGGTGATGTTTCCCTAAACTTCGCTATACTCGGCAATAGTGGCCAAAACCCGGGTATCCAAACAGTATAGTTGCTAACTAACGCAACAAGACCGAAAAACCAAACAAACAAACGGAAGGAAAAATATGGAAAAAATCATAACAATAATACACATTCAAACGTCAAATCGCGTCAGACGTATGGCAGACGTCGCGCTACAGTGATTGGCGTTCGAACGGGCCCGGGCCACGCTTCGGCATGTTTGTCGTCTGTCACGGCCACGACCGAACAGGCCAGTCAAGCCCAAATGTACCAATGAATGGGCGGAAAACCGGGAAACAAAATCACGGAATTGACAACCGAAAGCCCGTCAGCCGCCCGGTTGGCAGCTGATATGAGAAGGAAAAAGCCATAGACACACACACGCGCGCGCGCGCTCTCTCGATGTTTCCGGTTGTCATACCGTGTTTGATCGGACAGTTGGGGTTGTTTTTTTTTGTTCCTTTTTGAGGGGGGAGGGTTAGTGTATTGTTTTTTTTTCTCTTCCTCCGCGTTTGTTGGATTTGATAGCGAGTTTCTGAAACGCGAGACACCGTCGAACCCAGCGCGTTCGGCCTGGCCTGGCCTTGGGGTCGTGATGTGTAGGAAGCAGGACGCGCTTCGATAAGTTTTTCACTTCTTTAGTTCTTTCTCTGCAAAATTGGCATCCGAAGAAAACCGTTTTTAGGAACAACAAAACAGCAATCCACAAGAGTAGTACTGTGTGCGCACGATCTCGACTCGATAGCGAAGGGCGATGCGCATTTTTCGAATATTGTATCTCGCGCTCTCACTGTCAGCCCCCTATTTGGGTGTAACGATGATTTCGATGACGATAAGTGTCAGGCACGTCAGGCGGCGGTTCTCCCGTATGCGCTAGCATCGTAAGTGTTTACCACAATACCACCGCCACCCCATACTAAAAGCATAGTGCATTTGCAAGTCCCGAATATCAGTCGTTAACGCATCGTTTGGTGGTGACCGGTTAGCGGTTCCGTTCCGTCAAAATGCTGTCTAGTATCTCTTCCCCCCCGGGTAACAACAACATGCAGTTGTAGTTCCATCCCAGATCGTCTCAGTATTTATGGATAGCGAGACGGTCTGTGTGCGTGTGCGCATTAGTATAATTCCCCCCCGGGGCCGGGGACACTTTGTTATAGCAACATTAGTTTATAGTCAAATACGTTGATCAAAGTCACTTTTACATTATATAGGTGCGTGTGTCTTTGTGTGAAGTTTCCTTATCTAGAATAGTTTCATAGGAGCAGGAAAAGTAAAAAAGCAGAGAGTGTGTGTGTTTTGTAAACGAAAATAAGCGTGTGGTATGTGTGTGTGTGTGTGTGTATTTTTGGCGTGAGATTAACGGTTTTACAATCGAGGATAGTATTAGCTCCGTGTGTGTGTGCGTGTGTGTTTCGGTGTGCGTACTTTGAAGTGTGGCGTTTGCAATTATATCTATATCTCCTTCTAATATCCGAGTGCCGTTTCGCTTTCCCCTCGAGCAAATTTCCTCCTAGAGCCAAGAGCTTTGCAAACGTTGAGCGATAAGCGATTGTAACGCTGGCCACGTTCGGTCATTAGACACTTCGAATAGCAAAAAGAGTTTGTTTGTTTTTATTGTGTTTTTTTTCATGCGCTCTCTTGCGCTCAACACTTTCCACTCAACAAAACATTAGAATGCAGCAAAACCAACATCACCGATACTTACCTCATCATCATCACTCACTACCACATTCATCTGTTTTCTGCTGATAGAATAGAGTTGTTTTTCATTCGTAGCCTATCGCTATAAAGTTTGATAGCCCCATCGGAGTGAGAGTAACCGACACCGACAATGGAGACGCCTAGTAGCTCACTCGAGTGTGTCGACTCGCAGACTACAACAGTTCTCTTCTAGACTAGTGTGTTTTGAGTTTCTTTTCTATTTACCATCCACTCTAAACAAAAACCAACCACCTCTAGTGTGTGTCCCTGTGTGTGTGTGTGTGTGTGGAATTTATACCTCTTCCGTGCTTCCCTTTCCGTCCATCTCCAAAGAACCAAACATCCAGCACCCGGGCTCCTCAACTCAATTAACGCCTCACTTTTTGTTTAGTACTTATGAACACCTTCAAGGATTTCCAAATTCGCCAAAGCAAATGAGTGTCTTATCACCAACGGAATTCCTTCCTCTATTCCAAATCATCTCTTCCTCTCACCACAAAAAAAGGATCTCCCGCTGATTCGATCAACCTTTTTGTTCGAGTGACGCAAACGATTCTGAGAAAAACGCTTCATCGTGAAGCGTTTTTTTCGTTTTGCGGAAAGCACTACTCGTTACCGGGTTTCATCGTGATCTGTATCCATTTTGTAGATACTACTGATCCTTTTCCACACGCCCGAAACCCCTCCCCCTACTACCTCTAACACTAGCTGCAGTTAATTGATACCGAAGTAACAGTAACCGTTCAAAGCGTCCAATAAATCCATGTAAAAGTATCAGACGTCCGTTCGATGACGCCTAAACCACATCCTAGTGTAGGGAGTTTTGTTGAGTTTCGTTGAGTTTCCATCTTGGTTTAGTTACTCTACTACTATTACTACTATTACTACCAGTACTTTGTGCTATAAAGCATCTAATGCCAAACAGAGCACAAACACACACATCAGCGTCCAGCGTGCTAATTGTAGACGTTTGTTGATAACTGTTCTACTAGCCAGAATTCCCAGAAATCCTCAACGCTCGCTCTCCCGCGCAGTTAGTAGCTAGTGTTCTAGTGAGCGGTGAGCAAAAAAAAAACAAAGCAACCCAAAACGAAAAACAACAAAATCTAAGGAACGTCAATCCATCCCGATCCTGACATCGTAACGGCGACGACAACGACAGCAGGCAACGGCTACACCTCTCTCTTTTGAGACACCTACCACCCACTGTAGGGGTAGGTAGGTTGCGTGACTCCTAACTTCACACCCCATTGCGAAAAAGCATGTTTTGTTTTTCCACCAAACGGAGCCCGAACCTCGAAGTGATTGTTGTGATTGACGCAGACAAGTTCAAGACCCTCGCTGATGGGTCATGAAGGTTTTGAAGTGCGTTTTTTTTAAAGAGATATCTCATCATTCTCTTAGTTAGTGTGCGCAACTAGCGAACTAAACCCCCCCTTCGTAACAACCAGAAACACTTGGCAGATTTAAAGTAAAGTTCCGTTTTTCTTCCGAACAAATCCGATAACTAGCAAAACAACAGTTTCCCGAACATCCCCCCCAAAGAACGACCGCGCCGCGATGGTCGTTTTCCATTTGAATTCCTTCCTGCATCGCACACCGGCCTGCTTCATAGAGTAAAAGTTTTCCATTTTTTTTGCTCCTCTTATCCCGTTTGTCTGGTCTCAAGTTGTTGTGGCAGCTAATTTATGGCGTCGTGCGCCTTGTCGTGGTATGCAAGAGGTGTACGGCGAGTGGGGGAGAGTTTTTGTGTGTTGTAGCAATACAAACGTACACACACACACACACACAGACACACAAAAAGTGTCACATTACCAATTGGTCCAAATGTGGCGGTCCGCAAGGCCGAAGAGGTAAATAGCGAGAGAGAGAGAGAGAGAGAGAATAAACTCGAACCTGAATGAACGTGGCACCGGAAAAGTCATCACCCGGAAACCAGAGTGTCCGGGTGTCCCGGGTATCCGGGTGTCCCGGGTGTTCCGCTTGTTTATCCTTCTTCCATTCGGTCGGTTTTTGGGATCGCGACCGAAGGCTAGCCTCCGAACCTTCGAAGCCGTAGCCAATGAGCAGTAAACGCATTACATTAAGTATATTAAAATAATTTCTCTCCCCGCTACCACTCCTCGATCCGCTGCTCTCCGATAGAATTGGTCTGAGATTGGAAAAAAAAACTGGCGGCGGTGTACTTGCCCGCCTCTCTCTCTGTGAGGGGGTACGTAGTGTGCTACTAACAAGTAGTACAACCGATGGGCAGGTTGGTGCAAACGAGGGCGCGAGCGCGCGCGCGGTAAAAACTTTCTCGGCGCCAGAAGTCTGTTTTTATTTGCCAATATCCAAAGAAGGACTTCTTCGTCCTTTTGTATGTTGGCCTCTCCTCCACCCCCTCGCCATTGAAGTGTGTAATGCTGCTGCAAGCAGGTCTTTTCTCTCCCTGATGCCAAGATGGCCGAGCCTTGAGGACGACGACGACGCCGACGACGAGGGTGAGATATTTTTCCTCGTTCGCGTTCGAGGAAAACAATCCTCTTGTCCGGCTTGCTTCCTGGCTGGGCCGCCTACCAGTCTCCTCTGCCAAAAAAAAAAACACCCGTGGGCAGACAATAGTGCTTCTTCTTTATGATCCAAGCCCATTAACCCGGGCCGGGCCGGGCCGGGCCGGGCCGACAACCCGGGGTTCCGGGATCCCTCCAGCGCCCTGATTGGAAAGCGATTGTTTCCGGGTATGGCGTAGCGGGGCGTTGGCGTTGGCAAAACAAATGTGAAACTAATTGTAAGCACAAACTGATAGTAATTAGCAGCCAGTCGCCTACTAGACTGTCGCCAGCGTACTGTTATGTCGTCTACGTTACCGATGTGTTTGGTGGGGGTCTCGTGATGATTGGTGCTGGATTGATCGTTCCGCCTAGGACCGGTAGGCTGATGCCCTGTAAATACGTTTAATTAGACAGGCAGCGGGGAGAAGGTAGATGGCCGGGGGAGCTAGGCAGTAGGAGTTCCCTTCTCATCCCTTCCTCCCCCGTCTGCACAGCGCCTACACCTAGTAGCCACGTCAGAGTAAGTCAGTGAAGCCATTCTACTTGTTTTGTGTTTCAGATTTTTGTGACCCTACTATTACCCTCGGACTAGCTAGTCGCTAGCGTTCTGTTTCGTTTTAGTTATTAGGTTATTAGTTTGGAATTAGGAATTATCATTAGGTACTCACATCCTACCTCCAGCCCGCGCGACTGCCACTACAACACTGATCGCGATCGCAAATCGTTAACTCCTTGAGGCAATAGCCTCCAACGCAGCGCAGTGTTGCTCAACAGACACGATCGGTGCAGTACAATTGCAGGAATAATGTCATGTTCAGGGACAGGGACAGCATCGCAGTGGAGGTGAAAAGTGAGGAAACTGTGAGGATGAAGCAAATGTACGGGTAGTACCCTCTTCCTACATCCACAGAACATCCGGTCGGTGACTGACAGCGAACTCATTTGCTTTGCCATGAGCCGTATATGCGCGGGTGCGCGTTTGCATTCAGGATCGGCAAACGGTTGTTACACATACCGACACACACACACACACACACACATCCGTTTTCCGTTCCGAACTCGCTCTCGAAGCAACTTTCCTTACGATATCATTCCGTTTCGTTGATCTTTAGGCAGTTTAACTTACTCTCACTCGATTTCTCTCTCTCTACCTCTCGT
>NC_064875.1:49312041-49314541 GCF_943734745.1 Anopheles darlingi
AAAATAAAGAAGTTTCGAGCACAAGCACGGGGTCAAGGAAGCTACCCTTGCCGCGCTCGAAAAGAAGCAAAACAACAACAACAACAACAAAAAAAGAAGAAATCACACTTGTAAAATATTATAAATATATAACTATAATGTGGTCGCGAAGTAGAGAGCGGAGAAATAAAAGATGAGACAGAAATGAAAGATAAAAGCAGGTGGTAGAAAGCGAGAAGAAGAAGAAAAAAACATAAAACAGCAAGAAAAAACAAATCAATCGGAATCGGAAACACAAAACAAAAGCCTGTCGGAACGGAGCAAATGAGTAGCAAAACAAACAAAAAAAAATCCCTTCCCGGCTGCTGGATAATAGATAAACTAAAAGCTGGATAATTAGTAAGCAGCCGCGCGGCCGAAGCAGCAGAACCATTAAGATGCACCAACACCGAGGTAAGGATGCTGCAAACGGATGCGTCTGCGCGAAGGGAAGAAGCAAAAACACTGGTGAGAAAAATGGTAAAACAGACACAGACACATAGAGAGAAGCGCAAATGGAGGGCGGGTGGAGAGGGCGCAGGAGGAAACAAATCTTAGTTAAATATAAATTATATTGAAATTTAAATTAAATAATTGAAAAGGAAAAAAGTAAAACAAATATTTAAAAATACTATGATAATAAATTACAATTATTATAAATTAATTTTTATCATAACTGAACAAAGCAAATGAAAAAGAAGAAGCAAAAGCAGCAGAAAAAGAAGGAAAAGAAGAAGAAAAGAAAAAAAGAAGACGAAACAAAGAAAACCATCGTCTCGTATCGTGGTGCACAGCTGGAAATAGAGTGTTTGAACATGGCGGATAAAGCAAAGTGCAGCAAGCGAAGAGGCTCGAGGTCTAGATTCGAGGCCATTTTCTGGGGAGAAGGTCTGCCAAACCGTGCGCAACCGAGAGATTAGAGACGACTCTCAAAGCGCCGAATCTTGACGGTCGATGATGTGTGTCGCTGGCAGTGAAAGTGTCCAATTTTTGGATTGGCCGACCAAAACCACGCTACCAACCTCGGTTTTGCAGCATTCCGACTGGTCCGGTGGGTGGGAGCACAATTGGAAACAACACAGGGTGGGGAGGGGAATGAAAAACACACACACATACACACACACACATACAGACATATGCGCAAAAGCAACTAATAAGCTTAAGCACAACGCCAACGTCAGCAGTTGCTAGCGTAAAAATGTGGGAATCACGGAAGCACCTATACATGGCCGTCATCCTGGTGCATCGCTTTCTGTTTTCCCTCTAACCCCGTCTATCCGGGTCCTCCTTAGGGTTAGGGCACGGTTTAAAAAGTGGTCAGCAACCAGCAAACCCCCTATAGACACAACAACACAACCCACAGCAAGTGTAAGAAAGCAAACATAACCAACAGCAAACAGCGTTATCAGCGATACCAAAAAAAAAACCAACAACTTTTCTCTAACTCTAATGCTAAATAAACTAATGTTTAAAAAAAATGACACCACCACTCCTACACACAAAAGCACACTCAGAGCAGCAGCAGCAGCAACAGCAGAAGAGAGGCAGTAACCGCAGAAGGGGCGCGCTTACAACGCATCACCTTGTCACGCATAAGCTTGAGCGCAAAAGAAAGATAAAACCAAGATACAGCTACTCCTCCCCTTCTCGTCATCCTTCTTAACAAACCAGAAAACTGCTATTGCCTGTTACTGTGAAGAGTGAAGGGAAGGGCCCTGGCCCCTCGCCCTTTCGAGGAAGTCACGAATTAATATAAGAAAACTAGCCCCCGATTTCCCCTTTTAAATCAGTCCATCAATCATCAATCGTGGCAAGAACGAAAGGACGAAGAATCCGAAGCTAAACAATAGAAAACGAATGCAAAACCATCAACACGAGGTTCATCTTCACTCATCTTCACTCTCGACTCCTCTCTCTTGCTCCCTCTCTCTCTCTCTCTCTCGGAAGCGAAGCAACAAAAGCAAAACCGGGACCGGGATAACCGAAACAAATTGAACAAATACAATTTACAAATGAATTGTGAATTACTCTGATGATGATGCTTACCATTATTGCTAGCTAGTGTAAACCGGTGGAAAGAAAATGCGAAAGAAACCCCGAAAAACTCGAGAAAAAGAGAGAGAAGCTGAAGCTGAATCGATCCGAGAAGTAAAGGTTGAAGGTACTTGGTGAGATGTGAGAAAGAGGGAAAGAAGGAAGGGAAAGAAATGGAGAGAGGAAGAGAGGGAAGCTGATGCACAACACCGTGAGCAACCTTTTTTTTTTCGTTTTTCCAATACGGAATGAAGAGGGTTGAGGGTAGTGCTCGTTTTTTCGCTCCAGCTCCTCAAATTGATGTGGAGGCATGGAGAGAGAACTTATTGAAACGTGGAAAATGCTCCCGAACCCGAACCCGGACCCGGTCGCGTGATCACGAGAACTGGGTAGAGAGGCCATAAACACACAACACACACAAACACACAGATTATCCGCCCGGTTAACA
>NC_064875.1:49324541-49352041 GCF_943734745.1 Anopheles darlingi
ATACCGGATCGGGGAGCCATCGGGAGTTAGCCTTTTGGTTTAAAAGCATTTGGATTTTTTCCCGTTTTTTTTTCACGCCCCTCTATCCACGCCCCGACCTCCGCATCCTCTTCGGGGACACACGGCCATGGTCACGCACGGAAACTAATTGCATTATTTTCGACATTGGACCGTTTTTTTGCAGTGCACGTGCGCGTGTGTGTGTGTATAGCTGCTGTAAGAGCACAACGCCAACGCTTTGTCCCGAGTAACTTTCAACAGAAACATCTAACTCGCGCTGGTTGACTGGACTGCGCGACTGGTCGGGATTTAATTTCACGGAGCAAAGCAACCACAGACCAACCAGCCAGCCATGCTCCTACCATGCTACCGCGGCAACGGACAAAAACATGGCTTCCTCTTTCGTTTACAGGATTTACATAAAATGCACCATTTCGCCCGAACAAAAACCGGGTGGCCATTGGGCGGTTGACATTGAGCGTGAAAAGAAAAAGTGCAAAGCGCCCGGCGGTGCCCAATGGTCCGGGAAACAATGTGTGCTGCGAAACGGGGGTCCGAAAAAAAAAACAAGAAATCCCCCTGACAGCAGCTTTTCAGGCTTTTCATTGGAATGCTTGCTAAATGAATCCATCATCCCGTTGACGTTGGCTCATTTGGTCTTCCGCAAATGGAAACGCAGGACGCTTTCTAATGTTCCGGGGCAATGCATTGCCATTTCCGTGCCTTCCACACAAGGGGATGGCGACGGTCATGTTCCGTTGTGTGTGTGTGTGTGTGTGGGCGTGGTACAAAATCCGATTGCAAGGAAATTGAAATAATAATTGAAAGGAATTAAAGGGACGCCGATCGACTAATTGCTGTACTACCCCCACCACCCTCCCTCGACTCGGCTACCACTGAACAGCCAACAGTTTGCTCACAGGCCAGCCCAAGCGAGTGATTTCATTTCCTACAAGAGAGAGAGAAAGAAAGAGAGAGAGAGAATGAGTGAGCAGGCAAGCGTATGGGAAAATGGAAAAAGAAGCAAAAAGCGGAATTCAGGAAATCGAATCCGCACCTCACACGTACCGCACCATCCCACCATGTGCTGGCACGCGACAAATGATGGTCATTTTACAGAACCGGACCGAGAGCCCGTTTTTTTTTTACAGTAGCACCACCACCACCACCTTGACAGGCCCACCAGAACTTTACTATGCTAAGTTCTTATCGGGTATGCTCGCTTCTCGCTAGGGGAAAAGCTTTCTCCTCGCTTCGGAACGGCTTCCGGCATTCCGGGCACGGGTTCCCCCTCCGGGAAAAAGCAGGAGGAATTTGGGGGGGGGGGGGGGGAAGGCAGAGAAAGGCGCACGTCCCGTACGCCACACGTCCAAAACCAAAGGAAATGCCACCAAAAGGGGGGGGGGGGGTGCCAGGTGGCCAGGGTGGACGGCCGGAAGCACAGCACAGCGCGCGGAATCAATCAAATGGTAAATGGCGCGCCGCCTGAAAAACGTGATTCAATCTGATGACGCACCCCGCACCCCCACCATATTGGATTTCAGCGCACCGGTGTCCGAGCGCGGATTTCGCGTTTTAATGATTCCCTGAGCCACGAGAAGTCACGCAGCGATTGTAAAACCAGTTGGTCGCTTGGGTTCCGACGATGAAGCTGAAGATCTGATCTTTTGCTGGACGTGTAACGACCGGGATCGTGAAGACGGGAACAACGTTCTCTGCAAACTATAGCGCCCACTGTACCGGTTCTGGTTCGTGCTAGTTAATGTGAACACTTTCACGGAAAACTGGATTTCTTTTGGATTGAATTCCCTCAATGCGTGAGAGCGATTCGATTTGTAGCAGCGACGTGATTGAAACAAGTTCTAGATACGAAATATTGTCTGCGATATTGTCGCAATGTCTGCTAAGATGAATCGATAATTTCTACTGATACGACTGCTGCTGCTCTTGTGCTGTCCTCATCCGAAACTAATAAACGATCAAAGCAATCCGGTTTTCATATAAGCAAACAACGATGGTGCTGAGATGCTGAGAGAACAAGCGACAATAATTTCGTAATAAACTAGCAATTAATCTAGGATCTTATCTATCTAGAGCACACCCAACAAAAAATGCTCGAACCGATGGTTGTTCCTGAGCGATTCCCAGGAACAGAAGCGAAACAAACACAATTTTGCCTCCGGAAATCATTCTTTTCTTGTTCTAGGTTTTATGAAAAACTGAAATGAAAATTCCTTGACACAAGTGGTCCTTTTGCACCACCACCATCACATATGCACGTTGCCCTGGAGATGAGTTTCAATGCTGCCTCTCTATTGCTACTCCAAACCAAATATAATTCAATTAAATACCACTCGGCTCCGTGTAAATGTTATCTTGTGACCACAAACGTCATTTGGATGCACCAGCGTTAGGCACCACTCGGACACTCGGTTCCCTCAGCGGTATACGCGTTGACTTTAGAACAAAGATATTATTTGCCTGCACATGGGAATCACTCAATTGCCACATATTACGTGGTGCACCAACCGCACGAAATGAAAACCTGCTCCTGAAAGCGTCCTGGAGACTGGAGCCTGAACAGAGCAGCCAGCATAGAACCAACCTGGCAGGGTTGTGTTGCTGCTGCTGCTGCTGCTACGTTGTTCCACCCGCTCGCTGTCAAACAATGTAATCAGCTACTTCTGCCCGATTACACGCCATTTCAATAACTGCGTGACAAATGTGTTCACCGGAAGGCGTGTGTGTCTGTGTGTGTGCCTGTGTGAGGTCTCTTGACAAGGCTGTGGGCATCCAATTTCCATTTTCCACCACCAAGTGGAGGCACGATCCACTCCGTCAAGATGTTGTTGGACCACGAAAAACTGTGACCAGTGGGAGTGCTGGAGAGGCGGTAAAGGAGAGGGCGAGTGACTCAGGTGCATTCAACGAAACTTAATGAAGCATCCAGCATCCACCTGGACGACGACGACGACGACGGCGGCGGCGGTGGCAATGGGATGGTTCTGGTCAGTGGCAACCGTTGGCAATTCAATCAAACTCGAGCCATACAGACGTTAAAGCGACACACCAGCACCATCACCACCACCAAGAGTCATCTACTCCTATCAGAGAACGTGGCAGCAGTTGAGTTGCAGTCTTCTCTTCGCCGGAGTCTGGGGGTCTGCCGCTGTCCTCGAGGATTCGTAACCGAGCTGGAAAATGGAAAAAGTTTCATTCTTTCACCCGGCACTCGTTATGGTATTGTTATGGATGGGAGGATGGCCACCTGAGAAGGGAAAGAGAGAGAAAGAGAGAGAGAGAGAGAGTAAAGAACCACTCGGCTCGACCACTGTGGCTGTGGCTTGTGGCGCACGGGAATGCTGCAGTTGGGAAACACAAACAATGGAAAACACAAAGACGCCCGGGACGCTCTGGACGCGCTGGCAGATATTACAACGAAGCGCCGTTTGTAATATTGTCTACATCGGCCACGTCGGTCCAATTCCACCGCACCTAATTGGCCTCGTTAAGCACCCGACAACCGGTGGAACTCATCTCGCTAAAGTTTGCTCTATCTGCCCGGAACGGAAGGCCCGCCCCCGGGGTTTCGGAGGTGTGGGAACCGAAACCAATAAAGTAGGCAAATGATAGTCGATCCGATCTCCCGAAATAAACTAAACTCCAAACGAACCAGTCATACTAAAGATGGCAGCAACCAACGTCACGTGGTCGCGTCGCTCGCCTCTTGACGTCTGATTCTCGGGAATAAACATCGGGAGAGTCCGCAGAGGATGCAACAACGAAAAAAAAAGGGATAAAAGTTGGAATCGTTGGTCTTCGCCGGCAAAAGGGATAGGGCCGTGGGACCAGCGCAACAAGGGGGCCCGGTGCTGGCCACCGTTGGACTCCCTGGGCTGTCCGGGTTCCCGGCTTCCCGGCCGCGCACATCAGGACCAAACTATCATCAAAAGTTTTAATTAAAAACATATTTCCATACGAATAGTATGGAAACCTATTTGCTTTCGTTGGCGTTTTTCTCCCATTTTTTTCTCCTCTCTTTGTTTGAAGGCATTTTTAGGTTGGCCATGCCTGGCCGGGCATCCCGATGCCCGATCCAGCCCAGTTCGTCGTGAAGTGGCGTCCATCAGGGCGTGTGCCGTTGAGTTGCTACCTCAGAAGGGCCGTGCGACTATTGCGTCGCCATTTTGCAACCACTGCCAGCGGGATGTCATCCGCTGGCCGTACACGGGGACACCGGATCGTGTTCTCCCGGTGAAATCCCCGGTGTGTGTGTGTAACGGGGTATTTACCGAAGCTGTGCTGTACCGACGATCAAAGTAAGCGTCTGCCATCACTTGGTTTCACTTTTTTTTCGGGACCAAAATGTACCGCCTGGTAACCGCCAAATTAGCCGGATGGTAAACGAAACGAACGAACAGTAGGCCTCGTCGTCGAAAATGCCGTCCGTTTGACAGTCGAAGACAAAATGTCGTCCACGCGGCGTTGCGAGGCAGTAAAGAGCAACCACGCGGGCGTAGCGGTAGCTAGAAACCTTCAACAAAAGGGAAAATTAAAAGAATGGACCTTCAACCGCAACTGCAGGCAGTCTGTCACAGAGTAAGTGCAGGGGGGGAGGTGGCTAGCTGGCAGGTGGTCACCTGCACCTGAAAATTGTGGCGAGCGAGCCCGAACGGACCGAAGGATGAAGTCGATTTTCACTCCAAAGGACTGTCACCCGGGAATGGCGTCGGTGCGTGAATATGTCCCCCCCGCACGGGAGTAAAGGCATGGGTGGGTGGGTGTGCACCACCCACCTAGTCTGTGGAGCTATTTTTCAGGGCGAACGAAGACATAATAATTGAAGACGCAGCACGAACGGGAAGCAGTGTACCGGCACAAGCAAGAACAAAGCCGAACTGTCCGGAAAAGTGCACCCAGGCACACACACACACACACGCATGCACACACACACACTTTGAAGACCGCGACCGTGGTACCGTGAAAAATGTGTGGAAAACCCACAAACTGTTTCTTCTCTTTTGCCATTTCTTTTCGTTTTCATTATTTTATTTTTTTTTTTTTTTGAAGCTCCAACGCCATTCAGCACCTTTCAGCTTCCACGTGCTGTGCCAACGCGGTGTATGGTGCTTTGTTTGACCATCTCTCGATCCCCTTCCCACCCCCGGGCCGTCGAAGGGTCGAGCCAGAAGTGAGGGGAGAGGAAGAAGTAGAAGCAGCGCCAAAAGAAGCAGAGGAAGACGAAAATAAAAGGTTGAAACTCACAGAATCCTGAAAAATGAAAGCAGTTAAAAAAAGCCACTGTCACTGGTCAGAGGAATCGGGAAAATTTTCCTCCGTCCACCTGACACACACTCACACACACAAAAACTCGACAAAAAAGAATAAATGAAGGATAGTAGTCGGTGTGTGTGTGTGTGTGTGCAGCAAGAGAAGGGCGTCTGCTGCGTGAACCGTGTCATGGGAATGACAGTCAACCGCTCCTTTCTAGCAGCAGCAGCAGTAGAGCAATTTCTTCGCGATGGTATGAGCGCAAGGGTGCGCACTGAACGGAAGTTGGTATGTGTGCGCGTGGGTGAGTGGGTGTGTATACGCTGAAAAATGTCACCTCGAGCAAACTTCGCCGGCAAATGATAAATAGTGTCTATTTGTTAAGATCAAGATTTTCATCCTGGCAATTCTTTTGCGCTTTCCGCTGTGCTCCATTCCTGTCCCTGGCACTCCCTTTTTTGGGACAGTACCACTCTACCCTTCGCCGGTGGCCGCTATCGTTGGCCAGTGCCAGGCTGGACCAGGGAGAGATTTGGCATTTGATGTGTATGGGGTTTTTTTTTTTGTCCCCAGGAGAGTAGGAAGAGGGAGAAGCACCCTTTTCCTTTCTCCACTCCACCCGCTCCGCTTTAATACTTCAAAGTGAATCTGATAATGAGACTTTGCACAAGTTTAGTCGCTTTCGTGGTTTTGGTCCAACTGCTAGTCCGTGGCAGTCCCTGGGAGTCTAGCTTCAATGAAGCCGAGCAAACGGGAAGTGCATTAAACATTTTTGACTTTCTGTTTCGGGCTCGCCTGCTGCTTCACCGGAACCGCCCCTCGCAGAAGAAAGCTCAAAAACACAGTAGCCGCTGCTCGGTGAATGTGACAGAGAGTGACGGTGCGCCTGTGTATATGTGTGTGTGTTTTTTTTTTTTTTGCTGCTTCACTTAGTGCGTCCACCAGCCCCAGGAAGGATCACTGGCACAAAGTATGAGCTCAAGAAGCTCAAAATGGGCGGTTAACCGAAACATTAGAAACAGTAGAACTAATGGGATACAGTGGATGTTGGCGAGGGAACGTTACGGGAACACTTCATCTTTTACAGTGGAGTTTTATGCCCCGGTTCGCATGTGTACAAAGAACATTTCTGACAATTCCATGGGGTGATAATGGCTTTAACCATCATTGTTGGTCGGTTACATTATCGGTGCTCTGTGACAGTACTGATGATCTTTAACTAGAGGACTCTGACATCCATTAGATGTTACATTTTGATAGATTTAATGCAAAGTATACTTTGAACGGAATATGGGAATATGTAAAACTTTATACTGAAATTCATAAATTGTTGCCAAGGTAAGCAATATGCGATATGTTTAATCGCCCATCGAACCCACTATAATTTCTGTAAAGCAGAATAAAGTAAGTTCCGGCAAATATCTGTTTCGTATAAACAAGAAGCAATCGAAGGTCAAACCGGATTTTTTCCAAATATTGAATGACAATTACTGAAATCAAATTTGAATGTTCAGTTTCGGCTAATACCAGTTCAAGTAAGTCGTCTTTTTTTTTTAAGTTAAATTTGGCTGTTCAACTCCTTTCCGCACAATTTTGAAACCTAGGATTTCGATCCAAGCACTATACAATTCCTGATGACACTGATTACATTGGATATGGCGGTTTTAAAGGATTATATTGGATATGGAGGCTTACTGCACCAGCTACATTAATTAAAGCATAAAGCGCATTGAGAGATTTCCTATCCGCGCAGGAGTTGGAAAAATACGACGTTGCTGCACCATCGGTGCCGAAATTCATTAATTACATTTCATACATTTTAGAGAGAATTTTTTAATTGCTATCAGTTGATGTTAGTCAACAAGTATTTGGCAATTGTAAAAGACTTACGAGAAAATTGTAAATAATTCTTCCGACGCACTGCGAAGCAACACATAATGTCACATTCTCAACCGATATACCTTTGCATTACTCGTGTTGTCAAATTGCTGGCATATTATCACTCGAAACCCACATGAATGCTAATCCGAAAGAGTTCCGATGAAACTATTCAAATACCAACCATTTCCTGCTGAACTTGAACGTCCCTGTCACGTTGCAGTGTGTGTATCGAGTCGAGAGCTATGACAACACCATTCTGCTATCCTCCTCATAAACACACACACACACACACACATTGAGGACCAATGACACGGAAGCAGTCGATCCGGTGCGAGACGAGCAAACTTCAGCAATCAATCAGGAAACAGGAGGGAATCGATCGTTTGATGCTTCCCGGGTAGGCGAATCAAATTTCTTTCCGTTCATCAGCACCTCCCTGCCCTCCCTCCTTCCCTACTCGGCTGAAATGGGAAAAATAGGAGGCTGGGAAATATCCTCACACTTCCCGATCGAGAGCCAGAGTGTAGTAGTGGCGCATTGGATGGTTCGTGCAGCATCTTACCACCACCAGCAGCAGCAGCAGCAGCAACCGACGACGTACCTGAACCGACAAAGGGCGGCCAAACGAAGGAAGCAAAAGTTTCACTAATTAACTTCATTACAACTTTGCACATGGACCAGCGGGGGGGATGGGGAAATCGGGTATCGGGGATACCATCATCATCGGTGTTGGTAGTCGTCGGTGTGCTCTGACAGGGCCACTCAGGCGCCACTCGCTGACAAGGTAGGAGCGCGTGGTGGCCCAGGTACCAGAGGCACCCCACCAGCAGCACCCCAGCACAAAGCTCACGCGATCTGCCCCCAGTTTCCACCACCACCACCACTGGACAGGACGGAGCAAACTCATAAACATGTAATTATGCACCACTCCATCGAATAGCGCAACCGCGTGGCTGCCAGCAACCGAGTTCTCGATGCGCTGCTCCGCCGGGATATCGGGCTTTCACCTTCGCCTTTGGGGAAGAAGGGAGACCACTCATCCCACCATCACCACCTCCACCACCAACGGGGAGAGAACCACAAATAGTTCTGATTTGATAAGTTTGCACGATGCATTGCCCAGTTTGCCGGAACCGCGGTGCGCTTCGCTGCTGGCAGCTCATTTCAATCTGCTTAAAAGAGACGAAAGAGAGAGAGAGAGAGAGAGAGAGAGAGAGAGAGAGAGAAAGAAAGAGAGAGGAGTAGAGAGTGTTTCCATCAGCGTAAAACATCTAGTAAATGACAAAAGAACAGTTCCCTGCTTAAGCTTCGGGGCTTCGGAGCCGTTTTCATTCCGCTCGCGATTCCCACTGCTTCCGCCGGTACCTCGGAGGGGGGGGGGGGGGGGGGAACCAGATGCTAGCCGTAGCAATCTGCTAAGAAGACTTGCCTTACTTTCTCCACTTCTTTTCCTTTGTTTCGCAGCGAGGTAACTAATGAGGGACTTTCTGCAATATTCGATGGATATTATGTTTTAATGACTCCCGTTGGCTCCGTTCACTCCAGCAGCTCATTCATTTGAAACATTACGAATTCGCCATATTGCAGCTGGCAGGCAACGCTTACAATTATAACACAATTCAGCACGCACCGGGAACGCCAGAGCTTCTCTTCGAGTGTATAGACCATAAGGCCTGTAATACGTCTTCTCGGTCTTTATGATTCTTTTGTATGCACCGGGAACAGTACACACTGCAGGAATTTATTTTCTCCGTTAGGAAGCAGAACCCTTCCTATTGGAGGTAACAATGTTCTCTAAAGGGGGGCACTCATCTGCAAAAATGATACCAGTGTTCTTCTCTGGGCACCCTGGGTTTGTGGACTGACAGAACATGTTGCTCTTTTCGATTCCGAGAAAATAATGCGTTCATAGCTAACTTAACCTTATCAATTGGCAGCAATGATCCCACAGATGGACTGTTCAGAATTCTGGAAAGTAAGCATAAAGGTTTAAACAAAACATAGGATTGCCTTGGCTCTACCACCTTCTACCTATGGGAATGGTACAACAGGGATTAACAATACTTATCAATGAAAATGGTAACCTCAACAATACTAATATCTGTGACTGCCGTCATGATAAAGCAGAAAGCAAAAACCGTTCTAAATATCATTTTTATAGATTTGGTATCGAATTTTATAACCTTGTAATGTCATGAACATTACATTTAAATGTAAATTAATTGTTTTAATGTAAATTTATTTCTTTGAAAACCAAACTGCTAGTGAATGTCTACCCCTGCACAACCTATACTATGAGGCAATGTCGCAAGAGAATTCATTTTAGATTGTGAGTTGTAGAATTTGCATTTCCATGATCCAATCATGCTGCTACCTT
This sequence comes from Anopheles darlingi, assembly GCF_943734745.1. Taxonomy (NCBI): domain Eukaryota; kingdom Metazoa; phylum Arthropoda; class Insecta; order Diptera; family Culicidae; genus Anopheles; species Anopheles darlingi. Next base: position 49,334,071 of record NC_064875.1, read on the forward strand.
GAACATGAGCTTAATGTTCCATTCATCGGAATACAAGGCACCCTTACGATCTGTACAAAAATCAGATCCATCATCACAAGCATATTCTCTGAACTCTAGACACGTTCATGTGACATCCTGAAACGTATACATGTCACATGAACAGTACTACGGTTTCCACTTAAGTTAACTTGCATTCAACATTCGCATTTGCAAGGGAAAGTGAAATCTACAGTTTCATAACATACTTCTTCCTAAATCCAGACATTCTGAACACCAAATTTACCTCAAACTCAAGCGCATTTACCACACTAGTGGATACACAGAGCAAAGCATTTCTCCAGTTGACATAAGGCAATGACTCACCAATCCACCAATAAGTCAAATGTCCTATCCCATCGGTCAAACCGAACCACCCACCACGGGAGGTACTAGAACTGCTCTGCTTCTAACACCCAACAACCCATCAATCGTTGCATGAGTATATGCCCGGGCAGAAATTCAATTATCTAACTCCCATTTAATCACTAAATCGAAAGATATTCGTATTAATATTACATCACCCTTGTACACCAACTAGCAGCGTTATCCTCAAACCGAGAGAGCTCTGCAGCTCGACCGTATGTGTACGCATCAGGCTGTGCCTGAAGTCCAGACCAGCTGAAGATGTACTTTTCGACTCACCGATCGAACCCTCTCGCATCAGTCTTGGCGCGCGAAGGCCAGCAGCAGCAGCAGCAGTAGCAGCCATAGCACAACACAACCCGCAGGACACTGGCCATTGTTGTTGGCTCATTTCGCCATTCGCCAGCCCGTTGGGCCACCACCGTTGAGCCCAACATAAGAGTGGCGACCATTTTCGATTTCTCGTCCGATAAATCTTCCCATTATCGAGAAATGGAACACCCTGGTCCGGTCCGGTCCAGGTCCGGTCCGGCCCGGCCCAAGTTCGTCGTCCATCTCAGCTCCTCTAGGAGAATCGAGAGAGAGAGAGAGAGAGAGAGAGAGAGAGAGAGAGAGAGAGAGAGAGAGAGAGGGATCAGAACAATATGCGGCAGGCGACTGAAAGGACGGACGACCTTTTGCCTCTTGTCGTCTTACCGGATAGGAAATAAGATGCTGATAAAAGGATAGTGATTACTTTTATCCCCCGCCTCCTTCTTGAGCCCTTCTCCCCCCTCCCCCTTCCACTATCCATTTCTTGTCCTTCTCCTGCTCCATCAACGCCGCATCGCACATCGAAATGGACAAGATAAATATTGGTCCTGATCGACGTCCTGTGAGAGAGTCCTCGCATACCTCGCGCATCAGCGAACCCGGTTCCTCGCTCTCCAAGGCTCACTTTACACGTGCGCCTGTTTCGCTCGACCGCTCGACCGGAAGCGCCTTATGCTTCACCGAGCGAGATGAGGATGTAGCGAAAATGTAGCACATCTTTACTTATAATAATATCTATTATCCCGATTATCCTACAACAACAATCCCCGAAAACTCACGTACCGTACCTGGGCTTAGTGTTCCGGGCTCCAGGCTCCGGGCTCCGGGCTTAGGTGCACCGCCAGCAAGCAGCAAGCAGCAGCTCATTACTTCTTATCGATTCTCGGTGGCCGCAAGTAGTAGCGAAGTGAAAGAAAAATAAGCTTCCCAAGGGCCAGGGATACCGAATGTAGGGACCGACGAATATCCATTCGATATCTCTGTCTCTCTCGCTCTCTCTCTCTCTCTCGCATCCAGGGAGCCACTGGGCCATCAGCTGGTGCAAAGAAACGTCCAGTGTGGTCACTACTTGATACGTCGCGGTCCATAGGATCATAGGACGTCACTGGCTTATCGAAGCAAACAAAAAGCTCACCACCACTCACCACAAAACGCGATAATGAGCCATCATGATCCTGCCTTCTCAACCTGGATCCCGGGCTGTAACCCACGGGAATGGATATGGCACCAATATGAAGTGATAAAAAATGTAAAAGCAGCAATTAAAAATGGCGGTCAGCTGGAATTGATAGTGTGGTATCTGTGTGTGTGTGTGTGTGTGTGTGTGTGTGTGTGTGTGCCAGTGACCAGGAAAACGGGATCATTTCGATCACCTTTTTGCCACCGCCTGCGGCCCATCTAGACCGATTTTTCCTCCCCCCTTTTACTTAATGGATGCCAGAGTGTATTGTTTGCGTGTATCTGTTTTTTTAGTTGACTAATTTTAAACTTTAGCTTTTCCACCGGCACTCCGGGCCCACCGGCGTCCGGCGTGGTTGGGGGAGGGGGCGGTGAAAACCATAAACCAAACAACACCGGGGGTGACATCTGCGGTGCATCACGCTCCTGCCACTCCTGGAATGGAATCGATTAATTTCGTGGCAAAACAATGACAAAACCGGAGTTGGCGGTGGCGGTGGTGGTTGTGGTAAAAGGTTGGCAAGGGTAGTAGCTGCTGTCAGTCAGTAGGCGCCGGTGTGGAGTTCGCATTGCAAGCGAGCCGGATTGATGGCTACTATGATGGCGAATGGCGGTTTGGATATCCACGGAAATCGAGAAAAAGAGAGAGAGATAGAGAGAGAGAGAGAGAGAGAGAAAAAGAGAGAGTGACAGAGCGACGCAAACAAATGGGTGAAAGCTTTGTCCCCCCGTCCACACTGTCACTGCGACGGGTGCGCCAGGTTAATCGCTGGCTTTGGCCACTGCCGAGCGAGCGGATTAACGGAAAACTGTGTCGGTAGTGAGGGCGCTGGGTGTGCGTCCCGGTGCGGTGATTTAATTTCACGCAAGAACGTCACAATAACCATTCACTTTGCTGCGGGCCTTCGACGTTCCGCGGCCAGCGTTTTATTTTATTTTTTTGCCTTCCCAAACCGACCACCCAACCGACCAACCAACAGGCCAGCCAGCCAGCCTGATTAAAACGTTCACCGAATAATCAGCATTCGCCACTGATCGGGCCCAAGCCCCCCTTTTAATGGCTCTTTTGTCGAATGGTGGACAGTAATGTGGTCATAATTTCCACTTTCGCCACCCTCTCACCCATGCGCTCGTTGCGTTCTCCACGAGCTCTCGATGTCTTTGCCTTTGATTGCGCAGCACAAAAGTTCTGATTTATCCGAGTTTTAACTTGATCGCTCCGTTCCGTGGATGCGATTCGTGGATGCGATGTCTCGCAATCGGTCAACCAGTTAAGCTGATACGAATCACTCGCGGGCACCATTCTGTTAATGAAGTTTAAACAGAAACGGATCATGTTAAGCTCGTACATTAAGCAGAAGACCAGCCACCCCTTCAGGGGGGGGGGGCAACAATCCCCCGTTTTATGGGCGAACCAAATAACATCGATTCGCGCGTTGGCTTCGAATTCGATTCGAATTAAGAAGTAATCTGTAGTATCAGGTCTATAACAGGAAAAAGGGAATGCTGCTGACAGACTATTTACGACGAATGGGTAGGTATATGCTGTTTCCAGGGATGCACTTGTGAAGATTCGTTGTTATAAATTTCATTTGAAAATACCATAAAAATGATGTTAGTTCAGTGTTTCGTAAACGGGTTCTCCTTACCAAGTAAAATACAATCGCTGTGCAATTCTACTCATCGAATTCGAATTTTGAAGGATTGGAAGTAACGCTCACCGAAAATCATCTGATACTGAATATGGTGTACATAATATAGTGAAAATGGATAACAATGTTAAAGAACCAACCATTATTTATAGAATCCGAAAGCGTTTGGTTACGTTCTTGCATAAATATATAATATCTGTTAGTATAAAGTTTTAGTAATTAAACAAAAACTAAAAATAGAATTTAGTATGTGCCACGACTCATCTCTATGCATAGCCCATACATTGCTTTGTTTGCATTGCCATGGCACATGCCGAACACTACGAATGTTCTCTTCAAACAAAACGACACCTGATGGAACAATGGAATATTGATTTAGATTTCTGAAAAAACTTACTTTGATTATTATAAAGGATATTTCGAGATCATCACAAGTACACAGTCAAAAGTTCGGTCGGAAATCTGTCGACTTTCAGTTAGTCTAAAGTAAACAAGATGATCCGATCCTCGGGAGAATTTGCTTACTTACTAATACGACTCTGCCACCGACAATCGGTCCGCGCCATCAGAAGAACATTTTTCCATCCATCAGCATCGAACAACTTCGAATTTTAATCATTTCGTCAACTTCAAGTCAAAGGAAAGCGATGGAGAAATGTATCTAAAATGTGGCAGAGTAAAACTATAAAATTTTGCCTAAAACGAGTTATCATTTGTTTGCTTGAAACTTTAAATATCCGCTTATGCGTTTTGTATGTTCGCTTTTTATGACATAGTTTACAGAATGGCTTTTAATTTATCTTTTCCAAGAGGGCCGTTTCGTTGATTTGTGTTTTCTAAAGCGTAAAAGTGATCAAGCTTCGTCGATAAACTGTACTAAATCAATCCACTATATTATACGGTCCCTGGACCAGCTTTTGCACGAGGGCAGGCATTTTTTCAAAGCTTCGCCTTACGTACACCTACATACCTACTACCTTAAAAACTAACTCTAATCCTCTCTAGAAGCCTCCTTCTAACGACACGTGCATGACCCATCCTGCATATGCAAAGCAACAGCCGTCCGTACGTAGCAGTATTGCGCAGGTTAATCAGAAGAACTGTCTTAATTGGAAAACAATTCTGCCCTCCTGTTGACACGTGCCCGAAAGCCACGAGCCATCCTGGTCAGAAGGCTTGATGAGAAAACACTCGGTAAACACCCTTCGCCCCGGACCAGGCCTCGGGAACCCCCCTGCCTCTGCAGCGACGACAAACGCATCCGAGCACGTTACCGAGGTTTATTTAAATTATCCGACTAAATTCATTTATATGGATGTATTTATTTACTTATTTATTGTGTGGATCCGTCTGGTCATGCTCCGTGATGGTCCTCCGTTGGTCCCGGCTGCTACGATTCCCAGATTTGTTGTGGAGCATATTCTTCAAATCAAAGCCGAAGCGTTGCCGGTCCTAGCAACTGCACTGCACTGTAGACGGACGAGCAACACAGTGTCCCGTGTGCCAGGAAGTGATTTATTTGTTTCGCCTGCGCCTGCATCAGCTTATGTAACGTGTCATGGGATGACGTGCCGGTATGCCCTGGGGTCCGACGATGCCAGATAACCATAATTCTAAACATTGGAAATTTGTCATACGATTTGCCAGCCTGTTGCTGCAGCGTCGTGCAGTCGTCGTCCCTCTGACGAGACCTCGCCTTTCCTCTCCTGAAAGGGTCTTCATAAGCGCCATAATGTAGTAGCTTTCAGGTTTATTAATAATGCATGCTCAAACAACGATCGACCATCGTCAGAACGAGGACGACGACGACGACGACGACTAACCGGCTCAGACTCCTAACCCGGACCGACAGATGATGAAGATTTCGGATTTCGATTTTAACCTTCCACTATCACTATCACTAAGTCCGGGGCCAGAGAAGCCCTAGAAGATGATGATGATGACGATGATGTTGCTGCAGATGCACTAGCGCTGCTTCAGGATCAGTTTCGGAAACTTTCCAATGAAAATGCATCACTCCCGGACGGCATCAGTGCACCGAGGACCAATCCGGCCAATGCAACGAACAAACGCCGAAGCCACGCAACCACTTGCGCGTTCGCAGGAATAGAAAATCCGATATTATTTCACATAAAGCGGACCGAATAAATCATTTATGATTGCATAATCTGGCCAACAGTGGCTGGCTGGCTGGCTGGCGAGGGCTGGCTGGTTGCGAAACCTTTAAAGCGCCACCACTTCCTACCTGACCACGGTGCACGCTGGAGTCCGATTTGGCCTCTAGATCCATTTCCTGCAAACCACGGCCCGAAACCTGCCCCGAGCATCCCCCCCATTGCCTTCCGGACGCGGTGTAAGCGTTACGAAACCGAATCCCTGGCCGCTGCCGCCGTACGATCGCGTACGTTTTGCGAAGAGAGCGGGGATTTTGTTCCGGCACATCCGGCCTCGCGTGCACACAGACACACACACACACACACAACTCAGTGTTCAGGTGCTTAAACCATCCAACCTTTTATCCGAACTCGCTCCTCGGGGGTAGGAAACTCCGGGAAAGTCCAGGGTTTCCAACTCGATTCGAGGGCTTGGGCAGGGAATGTGAGGAAGAAGTCGCACCGAAAAAGGCAAGTGGCGTAGCAGTGTGTCCGGTGTGTAACCGCCGCCGGACTAGATATCGGTGTAAATAAATTCATCTGAACCCCACGGCGCACCGCCACCGACCAACGAACCCACGACCTCGACGAGATTCGAATGGTGGGTGGGAGGGAGGGGGTGGATTGTGGATTTTTTCACGTTTTCCCGATGATAACCCCCCCTTCTGGACGTGGTACCGTGGTAGAGCTCTTTGGGTTTTTATTTTCCCGTTAGTCATTCTATCATTACCACCGGACCTGGCGGAATCGAGGACACCGGACGGACGAACGGACGAGCGGACGACCGGACGGGGGTTTTGGTTTCGCGTTTGGAGTTTTGTGGTTTTAGGAAGTCCCGGGAACCGAGCACACGTCTCCAACTCCCCCATAAACAGACCCCTCAGGCGGTCTTTCTCTGTTCTATTTTTCATCCCGGAGTGTTGCTGGACCACCGTATGGCGCAGTGTCCATTTAGGGTAAAGCCATTGAAGCCAAGCAGCAGGGTCCGAGCGGGAGTGAGAGCATAAACATGCTATCGTTATTATTTTCACGTTCATTGATAACTGTGCGCACCTCCCCGAGTCCCCTCCTTTACCGGACCATCGTTGTTGTCGTCGTCGTTGGCGTTGTCGTCGTCGTCGACGATTGGCGACCAACGAAAGCACGTGTGTTATCTCTGCGCCCGGAGGAGAAGGAGGAGCAGTTTCCCCTCTCTTCATCCGTTTAGAGGAGCCAGAGAATGGCCAGAGCGCTACGGTACGGCTGCGGGGCTCCCCTCGCCACACCCTGCACCACTTCAGCCGGAAGCGGAAAAACGCGAGAAAATATCTTTATTTGTTCATTTGCTGTATTTATGGTTTTTTCACGTTTCCATCTCGAGCATCGTCCCCCCGACGGAGGGGCGGTGCTTTCTGGTGCTAGCGGTGGGTCAAACGGATCCGGAAAAACGAGCAAAATTCAATGGGAGGCGGTAGAGAACGTGAGGAAAGAGATAAACCCTTCATTCGACGGAGAAGTCGCTAAGAGGGGGATGCTGATCTTGGTACGGACGTACCATCCATGATCTGTGTGTTTGTTCTGGCTGTGTGTATGTTTGTGTTTGTGTGTAACTGTATGAATCCCCGTTGAGAGGGGAATTTGATAATTCGCCCAAAAAGGGGGAAAATCAGATAAGAATCCAACCAAGGTGGTTCCGATTGGGCCTTTCCCCATGTTTCGGAATCGGAATCGCATTCCGCGTTTGGGTTGCGTTTGCTCAGGTGATTAGCAGCGGAACGAGCGTTCACGTTCACGAGCAGCCAATCAACGTGTGTCAGTGGCCGGTAAATAAAAACGCACTGCACTGTCCGGGTGCACAGGAGGTCGCCAATTACGTCAGACAAACACCAGAACTGGAAATGTGGAGGCAAAACTGGAGAATGAAATTATGCCTTGTAAACAGGGTTGGCTTTGCCATTTGCAAACTCTCGCTCGGAGCTGCTCATCAAGGAGGCCGCTCGTTTGTTCACTCGTTCCGTTCGGTCGTCCATTGCTTTCGATTCCGGACTTACTGAGGTGAAACCAAACACCGGGCACATTTGCTTGCAGATTGGGCCCCAAACAGACCGTCGTGCTGCACCTTTAGTCATTTCTGTCCAGATAGCCAGTTTGTCTTGTGAATTAGAAAAGCATATTGACCAACGGGAGATGCAGGATTACATCAGAAATCCACGTTGATGCCAGAAAGCTCGATCGCAGTAGCAACGAGATGCAATGAGGATAACGCAATAGAATTCTCTTTTTTTTTTCATGCTGTTTAAAAAGTTACAACTACAAACTGATGTCATGAAGTTTAGGGAAACAAAGCTAAAATATCTTATCCTTTCGAAGTCAATATTGAAACGTTATTTTACTGGAAAAGCCGTTTAAAAGAAGATGCAACATAACATTGATTCACCCAAAATTTAACGTAATATTTTTTAAAAGTCCAGGAAAAATGCTTCATAAAATGCAACAATTTTAATTCAACATAAAAATTCATCTATATATATAAAAATGAATGTGTCTGTCCGGATGTCCGGTATAGACTCCGAAACTACTGGACCGATTGACTCCAAATTTGGTATGTGGGGGTTTTTGGGGCCGGTAAGTGCTATAGGCATGGTTAGAAACCCCCCGCTACTTTCCTTCATGCCCTTCTCTAACACTTGATTGTTAAAAACATTCATTACTCCGCGAGTTATGAACCGAATACCATTAAAACTTGCACAATTGTTAATGGTCATCAGAGAAACTATGGGACAAAATTGGGTCTACATCGGATGAGGGGAAAGGGGAGCTTCCATACAACCCCAATCCTTAAAATACGTCCTAGGGCAATATGGGTATCGTTTCCTAGGTTTTGATGGTCTCTAAATCGATTGGATTCACTTAATACTCTTTTACTTGCTTCTTTCACCTATCCACCATCACCACCCTCCATTCCGTACATCTTGCAGAGCAGAGTGAGGGGTGGGAAGGTTAGATAGTTGCGTTTAATTCATGAATAATAATTTTAAAAATGAGACCAATACATGAGAGAGAGAGAGAGAGAGAGAGAGAGAGAGAGAGAGAGAGAGAGAGAGAGAGAGGGAGCCCGGCTAGGGTGGAATGATAACCATGGGACCGGCAATGCTGCAAATCGTTACCATTTTTTATTGGTGTGTCTCCTGTTGGTTTAAATTTTAACAATTTCTTAAGTTTAGTTGTCATGAGTCATGAGTTAATTAAGAAGTTGCTTTAATTTTCACAAATCAATTTATATGAAACAATAACAAATAAACATACGGCTCGCCCGTCATTATATATGTTAAAAAAAAAATAACAAAAACTTATTCAGTTGCGAAATATTTGAATTAATCAAGAATTATATTAATTTTCGACTATTGATTTACGTGCCTCTTATCATTGACAATTTTCAACGTATCGGATTATGAATGGTAAACGATCGGAATTGCATGCACAAACATATAAAGCAGCAATAACCGAATAGTAATAGAAAGCAATACCAACATATCCTATCTATCAAGAACAACTTGCGATTGGAATGATCACCGAGAATGCCCGAGAGAAAAGAAAGACCCTCGATCTGATCGATCGACGTTTGAGTTAATTTGAAGTGCGGTGCTTTTAGTTATGATCTACCATGTGACTATTTAAATCATCGTAAGCTGAATACCGGGGAAAAATGGATCAAGTGTGTCGTATTGTAATGCCGTTAAATACACAGCATTTGAACTTAACGAGCTATGTGCAAGCCGAATACTAAAGTCAAACTTTTTTAAAAATACTTGGGAAAATATAATTCATTGTTCCAAATGACGTCATTTAGCCCGAAAGGCAAAGCCTTAAAACTCAAACATCATGTTAACTTTCCAGCTCATATTTACAAGCACGTCGCATCTCTATTTCCAACATCACTAACGGACCTAGCTATTGATTTGGTTCATTGACAAATCGAATACTACCAAATTATGGAATAGATAAAATTATATCTACTAAAATTTTAAAGTTCCTGTTTACGATAAACCCACGACCGACCAAAGACAGTACGAAGTCTGTCGGGGCAGCTAGTTTTAAATAAACCTTGCCTTGCCTTGCAGTATGCAAAACAAGATTATTCAGACATGCAAGAAATTGAGAAATGTTGGCTGATGTTTTATGGAAAACACAAGTCTAAAAACTTAATAACTTACAATAAACAGGTGGAAAATCTTTTATAAGCGTTATTCTTCATTTCAATTGTTTTTGACTTAATATTTTTTTGAAATTGCAAAATAAAGTAGAGTAAAAATTCTAGTAAAGCGAATGATCTGTAATTTCTTTTTGCACACGTTATAAGATTCAGAGCAAACCAAACCTTCAAAATAAAGTATTGCCTGCTTACTGAAGATTAACACCTGGCCATTAAATCGATCGTCTCAATAGCTCCGCCTGGCGAACAGCATAACGTAATTGACCTTCATGATGCCGCTTCATGGTCTCAAAAAAGCTCATCTCAATGCGATACAGCTACTCAGAGCACCTCAAGAACGGTATGATCGTACATCGTCAGCTGATGGACGCCAATTTTTCCCCAAAAACCAATTTCCCCCAAAATCAATTTCTCACCAAAACGCGCTATTCAAATTTCACCATTTGCGGATCGCTATCGATTGGGATCATGCTTTAAATGCCGCGCTGCCAGCTATTGAGACTAATGGTTGAACGCATTTTTAATTACAATATAACTAATGGCCGCAATTCAATGTTAATTCTATAGGCACTTTGTTCGGAGTTTGGAACAAATTGTAGACCGTCCGTTTGCCGACCTGTTGTCGGTCTGTGTTTGTGTTTGGCCTAAGGATTAAAATAAAAACCAGGCATCGTCCTCAACAACGACATGCGATGAATGTGCAAATCAAGCCCATCAGCTGCTACCAGATAACAGCACCTCAACGCGACGCGACGCAACGCAGAGCGGGAAGAATGTTGATGAGCTTTCCTACGCACAACCGACTGGCCTCTCTCGTCCTTCCCGAACCCGTAAATCCCAAGACGACGATGGCGCGAGCTCTAGCTAGCGCGTAAATCCGGCCATCCGGATCAACCGAACAAACCCACCCCCGGCAACCTACCCCCCCCGAGGGCTCACGTGCTTGCGTGTGGCGACAAGGAAAAATGAGTTGCGAAAATTGAAAATCATCTCACCATCCTTCCCATACATCCATGCCGCGTGGCCGGGGAATGCGGTGCCGAGGGCCATGTCGCACCTGATCTCACCTGAGCCCTTAAGCTGGCAGGTGGAGCCGAGCCATTGAAGGGCTTCAGGAGCCACGAGGAGTGAACGGATATATTTAAAACGCTCCAAATTCACATAGCCTCAAGCGCATGCTGATAACCCTCTCGATCTCTTTTTCTCTCACTCTCTCTCTCTCTCTCTCTCTCTCTCTCTCTCTCTCTCTCTCTCTCTCTCTCTCTTCGAGCACAAAACCAACACACAACAGTCAACAGGCCCGGCACCAGCCCCGGTATCTGCTTTGGCCGCATCCGTTGGCATTCGTTTTAATCCAGCAACCGGTCACGACTCACCACGTTGGTTGGTCCACGGGAATGGGCTTCTAAGGAAGTGGGTTCAGCTGATTGTGGCTATGTGGCGCTGCGATTCAGCGCTGCGTGGTTTCGTTAAAAAGAGGCCCGGGCGTGGCCGGACACGAAGATAAACTACCGAATCCCGGGAGCACCAAATCCGGACGGACGGACGGACGGCCGGGAGTAAAAAGTGAATCGAAAGGCTGCGGCGGCTGTGGCGGCGTACACGTTACTCCAAGTAACAAGTACTAGACGGATGAAATGGATCGAGAGAGGCACAAATAAAAATGGAAGCTCTGCGGCCACCGGTAGCTTCCAGTGCTTCCGCTGGACCCTCTGGACCCCACTGGGCCACTCCGGTAGTTTGCTCTGTAATTTCATTTTTGCAAAAATAATTGGATTTTACTCGGGATTTTGATACTGATACCTACCCCGGTGCCACGGGACGGCCATTATGCGGCGCCCACCCTACTTTCCACAAGCACACACACACACGCACACATACACACCTGAAACGCACCTGATACTCACGGACCGGGTTTACCATCGTCCATTTTTTTCTTTGTATCCCCTTTTGCACTTTTTAGTTTCCATCCGACCAAATGTATGTAATTTCCATCTCTTCACGAGCACGGAACTCGAGAGCTGAGAAGCCACCGGGCAGGACCAACGGGTAACCACTTTGCACCATGTGTCCGGTCAGTTCGTTCGTTCGTTTGTGTTCACTCCGTGTAAACGACCAGCAAAGGGCAGGTTCCGCTGAGCGTTCCAGGTTGGACATTCTAATTTTTCTTCCTTGCTCAGTTGCCTTCCACTGGTTCCGGTTGGTCATTTTTCTTGAATCCCTGCCCTAAAAGAACCTTCCGACGGGCCAACCGACCGACACGTCCTCCGATCTCCCCTACCTCACGGGATGAACGGTATTTGCAGCCGGGAGCCGCACTCGAAGCCGAAGGATATTGAACGGGTAGAAAAGGATTAATTAAAAAATACCTTATCAACGGTGAACGGTTGGCCAGTGGTCCGGGCCCTCTTATGTGTCCGGAGCCAATCGGATGGAAGAAGAAGAAGAACGATCGGACGAGAGTGTTTTGATCCAAAACATCTTTCCAACCGGTCCACGCTGACGCTAAAGTGCCGGCGAGCATAGCGTGCAGAGTACCGAGGTGGCCGAGCAAAGTGGAAATGGCCACCAGAAGGGGAACATGCTCACCAATCACTGGAATAAGGCTGTTTGGCTGTGGAGTTTGGAGAAGTGTCAATTATTATGTTTCGAGGGAAATCAATTTCACTCGCAAACGGTGTAGACGATCCAGAGGGAAATAGAATTTTAATGTTCTCATCAAAAACGAGAACGTCTGACAAGCGGTACTGCTTATGACAAGCTAATGAATGTGCTGGTAAGCAGTCGCCGAACTTACTCTTTTGGATACTTCGTCCTTCAATATGAATTAAGGGCGGCTAAGGTTAATTCAATCCCAAAAAAAAGACTCCTTCTTGTAGATTGTTTGTGAAGAAATAGTTCGTTAATTCCTTTGTTTAACTAAATTTGATATTGAACAACAATTTTTCAAACATGTTTGGTTGTATTTTTGGGTAGATTTGTCAAAAACTACGTTCAAAAAAGGTGTGCCTGCAAAAATGTGTTTTTGCGGTGCCCATCATAGCTTGCAGATCGGAAATATACAAATCAATATTCTTTTGTTAAATTACGCGTTTATCCAGGTAGCCCCGTCAAGTTATTGCGCAATTTTCATTTTTTCGAGTTTTGGTAGCTTTTGGAAGTTAAAAAATCATGTCATTTGCATATTTTTTTTTAATAAAATGAAAGAGCCTACAATTTTGAAGTAAACTCGACCGGGCTATCAGGGAAATAATGTACAAATTAAGTGTTCAAAATTTCAAATCGATCAGTCTAGTATCATACTACGACAGCTTAAAAAAATTCAAAAACCTCAAGGAGAATAGTTATTCTCGTTACTATCATAAGAGGCATCCTTGTTGAACATCGTTGCAGTCCCAAATTCCATTATTGATTCGATTTTTAACTCTCCATTAATTGGTATTGATGTAATCCCTGTACCAGCTCCGGCATTTGATTAATTGTGGTCGTAATACTGGAATTTGCAATGAAGAAATACATAAATCATCATCGCTTCATGGCTGAACGGAAAGTAACGAACAAATAGAGCAGCTCATTCTTCATGCTGGCTGGCTCTTCATTAAATTCATTCACCACACGGAATCGCCCCCATTTCTTAATCCGAACAATCGATATGCAAACAGCGGAACACCGAGACAATCGATCGGCAACGGATCCCCACTTCCTGCACCAAACCACAGGAGCATCATTCGCATCGGTGGGTGCTGCCACAAACAGCAGCAAGATTAAGGATACGTCCCACCAACCCAAACAACTGACCGGAAGGCGAGGACCGCTCCAAGGACCTAGGTTGGCTCAATGTCTCTGTCAATGTCCGGTGGTCACTAATCCGATTATGGTTCCGCAACTCTATTCTCTCTTTCTTTCTCTCTCTATCTATCCGGGAACAGGAACCGGGGCTTATCCAGAGCCGAAGCGCTAGTCCCACCGGTACGAGGACATCATAATGTGGTCGAATGGTCGTTCCATGGATTTGCGTTTCGATGAACTTCGCTATACCCATCATTAAGTTCAATGCGGCACAGCACTTAGCGAAGGTACTCTGCAGGTGCACCGGGTAAGCTACTAGCCAAGCAACGGTGAAACTAACCTTGGTGGCTGGAGTGGTACAATCCATAATGCCAGCACATTATGAAATTTCCATCGACATTCTAAGGTTGGTACTCTTGATAGAGTTCACGGTGTTACAAACGAGCAATGAAAGTATAGGAATCAAAAGGTAAACCTCCATTATCTTACAACTATATCCGTCCTTGGATCCTCGACCTGCACCAGGAAGCAATGGAAGATAAGCTCAACGAGCCCTTGTATTGCTGCAAGGTACTGTCGAAGGGTAGAGGCATCCCAAAAGTAACGCTATTAAGCATCGCATTAATAATTAAACCCTGCCGCAGCTGCCGCTGGAACCGCGCAAAGTGCGTCGATTACTGGAAAAACGGTGTAATTGGAATGGAAAATTCGATAAAGGTTATCGCCGAATGTGAGGTTAAGGGTTTGACATTTGACGCGTACGGTGGACCTTCTCGGAAATCACGAGGTCTGCAGTGTCGAAACGACCAACGAACGAACGAAACCGGAACCCCGGGACACTTCAAATTGTAATGATGCACTTATGGTATATGTTAGAAAGCTACATGCTGATGCTTCCGCTGTTCCTTTGAAGTCAACCGGAGCTTGAACGGTTGATCTTATTAAAACGCAATTCGTTTGGAATGATGATTATGGAAATGTTCCTGCAATGAATAGGCAGTATTCATGATGATGGTCAAAGCATGCGGCTTCCGATTTGTGGTCTTCCGTATCTGCAATGCCCGGCGGTTCAAGATGGAAGGCAGTATCCGGTGTGCGAAGGTGAACCCGTGCGATGTGTCCATAATGCGTTCTTCCACGAAGTACTCTAACCCTTGTTTGGAAAATAAAAATGTCATTCCGGGTACGACACATTACGACTTCAACGACGACGACGACGACGACGATATCCCAAAGGTACGCATCCGCTCATCCCTTTCACCATCCCCACATCTCACCTCTCTACCACCCAGCAAGTGCCCAATGTTAGTGGCATAATTTTCCAATTAACCAAAGAGCTTCTCTTCGCTGCCACTTTCTCCAACCACCCCGAAAATCCTGCCTGTGTCTGTGTGCACGTGTGTGTGAGTGTGTGTATGTGTGTATTTCGCTTTGAAAGGAGGACTTCTGTAAACTCTCGGAGCCAGTAACGGAACCCCACCGCTCTGCCCACCAATCTTCGGTGCCCACCGTTTTCATGGCGTTGGAACCCTGAGAGACATACACTCTGGAGGTATCAATTTCCATCGGACCAAGAGTGAAAAAGGGATTTTAAGAGGTTTATTTAATTATTTCGATTTAGACACTTTATCTCGAACCGTAGGACCCCCCTCCCCGGCAACTCACACTGTTCCGGTGCGTCCCCGCGTCTTCCGGAGCGACTATCAACTTACCACTTGGTTCGGGATCTTTTTTTTTTCGTCTTGTTTTTTGCTACTTTCAGGGTTCGAGGTCCGAGGACCTTAGCACTTGTCCTTTCGGTTGTTATTTTTTTTTCGTTTTCTCCATGTTTCCTTCGTCACTTTCGGTTCGATGTTTTTGTTTCAAATGAAATTATCCTTTTAAAGCTTTTCGCTAGTCCATCGACAGCGAGCGCAAACAATCGGACCCAGAGTTGGAACAGATCGAAGTTGGCCGACGAGGACAGGCGAAGCGAAACCAAAATAAGATGATCCAAGTAAGATCCGATATCTTTCCGCTCTTGGCATCGATTCTGGGCGTGCCTTGCAACAACAACAGGAAATCATGAATTTTAACGTTTTTTTTTTCTTCTTCTACTTTTCGTGTTTTGTTTGTCTCGACAACCTCGAGCAACAACCTCAACCCCCATCCCAGGACCGCGGGTCACCAGCACCAGGGATGGGGTGCCGATCGGTGATATTGATTTTCTTTATTTCTCTGTCCCCTTCCCCCCCGTCCAAGGAGCAGCGGAGCAAAAACATCCGCTCTAATCTCTAATGAAACACACCGACCATCACCACCACCACTCGGCGGTCCTTGTTCCGGACCGTCTTATCCGGGATGCGCGGAAAGTGCAACCACCGCAAAAGTCGCAGCGCCGCGTCGACCTTTCGATAAATTCCCAATATTTATTCACGTCGACCCATGGTGGCCGGAAAGTGTCGGTGCGTTGAAAAGTGCGTTGTGGCCAACACACGGCCATCGACCCACATCGACAGCACGGCTATCGGCCTGGGGTGACGACGAAGGGATTTGTGAGGATCCTGTCCCCCCACCGTATGTCCAGTTACGCGGCCTTGGCGGCCTTTTTTTGTTGG
The DNA here is from genome assembly GCF_943734745.1 of Anopheles darlingi. Lineage (NCBI taxonomy): Eukaryota > Metazoa > Arthropoda > Insecta > Diptera > Culicidae > Anopheles > Anopheles darlingi. Next base: position 49,350,329 of record NC_064875.1, read on the forward strand.
AAGATACGCCGCGGGTCTATCACGCCCAAGGAATCTACAATTTTCTTCCTCCGCCGATGGTCCTTTTGGGTGTGTGTGTGTGTGTCTTTGGACCAGGAAGTCCAAGACCAGCACGTTTTCTCTCTCTCTCTATCTCTCTGTGTCTTTACCTAAAAGGCACCCAGACTAGACGATGGACAGCCTTGCTGTGTGTGTGTGTGTGTATCTCTCATGAAGTGGAACTGTTCCGAGTAACCAGAAAGCCAGAAGGCCCCGGGGGCGGGGGGAGTATTGCGCCACGGAAAGGCCCCTCGTCACCGAATGGCCACGCACCACCGGAAGGTCCCTCGTGAACCGTAAAATTATTATTATGTGCGAAGGTCCCGGGTACCGAAACAAATGGGACCACATAACCTCTCCCTTTCGGTCCACGCCGTGGCCCCGGTGGTAAAAGGAAAGAAGGGCGGGCGGACAACGGTCGACGATAATATCAATTCGTTCTCGAGTTTTGTTACTTTCAAGCTCGCGCGCAACGCTTGCAAAGCTTTTGGGAAGGGGCACCTCGCCACCCTGCTGGGCCACAGGAATCGGCAATGAAAACCAGATTTTCTGTCGAATCTTGTCGAAGCTCGTCGTCGCTCGTCGGTTCCCGCGCGGCACATGTATTCCTTTCCTTTCGACCGCGCTTGGAGGCTATGGTTGGGGGAAATTTACGACGCCATAATTGAAAAAAAAAAGAGTTCCCCTCCTTTTTACCGTCCTCTCATGAAAACTCAACAGTAGACATCAGGTTGAGACCGGTTGTGGTGGTGGTGGTGGTGGTGTGGTTTTGGAAAAACATTCTCAAAATCAGAAACCAGAGAATCGAGAATCGGGCCGCCCTATAAAACTGTCAAACCAATGCTTCCTCCCTCTCTCTCTCACACACACACACACACACACACGCACACAGAATCACGGGACGAGGATGATTTCACTTTACGGCCACGAAATCCAAGAAGGCCTCGGCTTCTCCACCGTACCTGCGTTGCCTTCTTGGATTCGTTAATTAAATAATTATTTATGCATCTGCCTGTGGAGCGGTCCGTGGTCGAGCGTGGTGTAGCACCTGGTGTGTGCGTGTGTGTGTGTATGCGTGTGTGTGTGTGTGTGAGTGTGTGTGTGCGTAGACGGGCACAAAGACGCCCTGCCGGCGACATTAACGAGTCCAACAGTCTGTAAAGGGATGGCAGTCTGGAAAAAGGATGCGAGCTGTCCCGGTCCCTCACACGCGCTCGTCGGTCTCACCGTTGTTTGGCAAAGAAATAATTATGCAAACAACTGTTTTTAATTAAGCACTTTGCAATAAAACCGGAAAACCACCTTTTGCGACACCCCGCACCACCGGCGTAACCGGAAAGCGCCAGCCCATCTTGAAGCGCTCCCCCCCCAAAAAAGGATGTGTACCCGTGCGTGTGTGTGTGTGTGTGTGTGTGTGTCCATGTGCGGTATGGCCGTCTTCGAGTTCCGAAGGAACCATAAATTTGGCTTCAAATTAAGCTATGGCTCCTAGCACCGAAAACTTTTCTAATCGTAATCATCAGCCCCCCCGTTGACGATGATTACCATCATCATGCGAAGACGAAGGAATGGGCTGCTGCAGCAATGTGCGTGCGATAGCACCCGGCCGTGGGGGGAGTGAAAAGCTAAATTCCATTCCAACCGCCTCCCTCCCGTATAGCGCGGCCTCAACAT
>NC_064875.1:49357041-49359541 GCF_943734745.1 Anopheles darlingi
CCCCTCCCTCGGGGCGGGTTCCAAGCAGATGGACTCTGGCAACTGGGCTAGCCCCCAGTGTCATCGGCGGCGAACGTGGAAACCACTCCCGTACAGTGATGCTAGCGAAAGATGACACGGCCTAGGCGATGGAATTAATCCAAGTCGTCATCATCGAAGTAGGTATGTCGTTTTCTACTTTTCCTGAACAATACCCCCTTGAAACAGAACGTTGAATCTGTTGTTGTTTTGCTTTTAAAAGTGTTGTACGTAAAATAAAACATGTTATTGTAAATTGTGAAATTTCAGATGCAATGCTTCTGATAGAAGCTTGCCTGTTAACACTTTGTTAAATGTTATGTCTGAATTGTATTTTCACAGCGTATTCTCTGTTTTTTCGTAATCAATAATCAAACAAATTGCATTCAAACTAAGCCTACTATGCTAAGCACCCCGGCCTCGGGTTTTTCATAACTGAGTTGGTAAGTAAGTAAATAAATAAATCATATCTTTAAGAATTACAAACTCTTCTTATTCTACAACATAAAACACAGTGTGGAATTACAGTGTGTGATACTTAATACACTTAACTTAACCTGTTTTAACAATTAACCTTATTGCATTCCGACACTAGCTCTAGTATACTTGCTTACAGTATTCACAGCATCTGTATTACAACATTATGCCGTCAAAAGGAGTGAAAGGAACCATTTGAATCCTTATAATGCCGTATTATCAGCTAATGTGTATTTACCGATCGAAGAATGAGGCCATTTTCAGTCCCAGATAAACTGCTAATAGAAATATCTGCCATAAAGCATGAAACGAATAACAAAAGCAAATCACATTTCAGAAATACAAAATTTACGAAAAAACAGTTAAGAAGAAACGTTATTATGCTATTAATTCATTTGCCCACAAAATATTAACACATGGAATGGTTTAGAGCAGCTAAACTGTACTGTTAGAAAAATAACAAACCAGTTTTTTTTTTAAATAGTTATCTTCTCTTGTTGAAGAATTCAACAAACAACTAATGTTGAACAAATGAAGGATATCCAGTATAATCCTACACAGAAAAAGCTTATTGCACGTCCTTCATCTAATAAAACCACACCAACACGCGTGCACACGGTTTTACTTCCTTCCTTACAAAACGATGCCACATCCGGTTACTGCAGGTTCAATTCCATAAAAGGATTCCCGAGCAAACGCTACCTCCCGGTGCACCGTCGCTGCGCAGTAACATCGGTTGACAATGCTTTTGACAATTGCGATGGGTAATTGCATCCTCCAATCATAACATTTCTTCTGGCATGCGCATCCCGTTTCGTTCCCTTTCCTCGCAGCAGTAGCAGCAGCAGCAGCAGCAGTAGTAGCTCTTCGTTTATGGCACATAGCAGGTGACTCATTTCTTAATGCCTCCCAAACCGCCAGAGGAACGGTAAGTCCGTCCCCGTCGTACCAGACGCGCTTGGTGGTCTCTGGTTTATCCGACGAGAATCCGACAAAGGGACCAAAGAAGAGAGAGAGAGAGCAAGAGGAGACCCTGAACCCGGTCCCGGTCAAATGTTTCCACGGCAGACAAATGATCATCATTAGACGCTGGATCAATGTCGTACCTTCGCTGCACGAAATGCCATCTCAAAATGCCGTGAAAGCGTAGCGGCCACCATCAGGTACTCCCGCTGAGCAGCAAAGCATTCCCGTAAATCCGTACCGTTCCGGTGATATTTGAACTTCGTCTCTTGTTTTGCTCGCTTTCTTCTTTCCAATAATCGCATCTGCTGCTGCTGCTGCTGGTGGTGGTGGTGCCTTTGCATCCATGCAACTACTACTTGTTCTGTTCTCAGCATAAATCAGCGAAAACGGGCTGATCCAGAGTAGCATTTTCAATACCAGACGCGCTTCACCGAGCAAAAGGTCACGCTAGTCTTTCGAATCCCCACAACAACACCGGCTAGCAAACCCGGACATGCATCCTCCAAAGGCTCGGTCGCTGCTCTATCCCTCTTGACTCGAACCTCTTCAGCAGAACTCCTCCAGATGGCACCGTCCTGCTAGCCCGGTAAGCCAGACCTCCTACCGGTCTGACCTAATGATGATGAAAAAGACTGAGCGAGACCCGGGGAATGGGTTCAATTTTTCCAATCTCTTCCGGAACACCCGGAGAACTTCCCTTTTTCTGGGCCCCTGCAGTACGACCGTACGCTTGTACGATGACACTCGACTCGGCAGCGACCTATCCCACCGTTGATTCTCCTCCGGACGTCCGGAAGAAGAAAATGAAACCATTTTAAAATTCATCTTTGATTTCTGCTCCAACTCCAACTCCGAGCACCGGCCTCCGACTGTTGGCCGATTATCAATATTTGGCTTCAGTCTAACCTCCCCCCTCCCCCTTCAACCATCGTGGTCCGGAATCCCCACCAAACCGGTTACTGCCGGTACAGGAGACAAATCTCTGCCGGGCGGCCAGTAGACGAACTGCGTCTATCGTCCCAAAACGCGTCCTCTGTGT
>NC_064875.1:49362041-49392041 GCF_943734745.1 Anopheles darlingi
GACCGCTTCATTTTATCTCGATGATTCACACACACACACACACACACACACACATACAGTGGTTAGCGTTGTAGTGGCAGCAGAAGTAACCACGACCGGCGAGAAGCGTGCACCCACGGACTACTGCGATCGGGAGTCCTTTCTTCATCTTGAGAGGATACTCTGGAAACACTTTGCTGTAAAATGGTTTGCCAATCGACACCATCATCATCGGGGCCACGGGGCTTAGATGATTTACGCGTTTTGCTGAGCCTCCACCACTCTCCAACCAGGACGAGGACGTCTGTCTCTACTTACCACTCGCTACAGTGTGATCGTGTTTTACAATCCAAGCAACAAGTGTACTAACGCCACATGCGGAAACCCATATGTGTGTATGTATGTGTTCATTTGTCTCGATGGGGTGCCTGCATCTCCGCCCCTAACGTTCCTATTGTTGCAGCATAAAACCGCATACACGCCCGGGTAACCAGGGCCCATGATGCGAGCGAAACAAAAAAAATGGAATCCTAGGGATTAGTAGAGACACCTCGAGAGCCAGCGCAGCCCCGGGAACACAATGGAACAAATCGATGCAATGCCAGCCAACCAGCCAGCCAGCCAGCCAGTCAACCAACCAACCACCCAGCGCGCCGAACCGAAGCAGAAGATTGGGAAATATTATATTATGTTCCCCGTGTGAAAAACGCATTCGAATTTAACGCCCAAAAAATGGGATTTTATGATGCTGATGAAAAATGGATGCCGCTACTGTTACGGCCAAGAGTACTGGGGTAGTACTTGGGGAAAGCGGGGCAGACAATAATTCCATTTCACTGTTGCGTATGCTCGGGACGATGTATCCAGCAGCTGGGCACTTTTTCCCATCGTTCGATGCTTTCCATGGTTTCGCAATTTGATTTTCCAATCCGGGCAGGAGCAAAACAAAAATTGGTCAACAACTATTTCGTGGCACCGAATCTGCTAAACTCATTCTCACACATACAGTACCAACAACAAAATCCTGGCCTGGGCCTGGGACATGGCAGCTCTTTTTTACGATCGATACGAGAGGTGTACGGTTTTGGTATATTTACTTAGAATTCTATGCACTCGTCGACTAATCCGAATGAATTGCACGTTGCGCTTATCGAAATGGACGCCATTCTCACCGATGATGTACACACACACACACATGCAGGCACCTGAAGCGACTGCACTGCAGCACATCGATAAGAGGCCCCCAACCGACCGACCGACCGACCGGACTTTGATATAAACAATAGATTGAACACTTTGACTGGCCACAACTGCTTATCGCGCTAGATATGTGTGTACGAGAGTGTACGAGTGTGTGTGTGTGTGTGTGTGTGTGTGTGTACGTGTATGTGTATACAGAAAATATGATTTTATAAAAAGTTTCCGGGATGCCGCAGCAATCTTGCTTGCATATTGTGGCGCTTTACTGTTCGTTCCGGAATCGCTGCAGCTCTTGCATAATGTTCTGGAGTAGCGGTGCGGTCGATAGTTCCGTGGACTGGAGTACACTGTGAGGTGCGGTCACCTGAGCAATCTCGATACCGACCGTAGGCCCACTCTGTGGTGAATGGAAGGGTCCGGCACTCATTGGGCGTACCATTGGCGAGTGAGTTCCGCTGCTCCATGCAGCACCAGCGCCGGCACCACCACCAGGACCACCACCAGGACCACCACGGCCACCGTGTGGGATCGGAGAACCCGGTGCGAGGTGGTGATCGTGGCTGTGGTCTACCTTACGGCCCGGTGCCGCCGTTACCGGTCGTATCGTGGCCGATGAAGCACGGGATGTTTCTCTGTGGAGGACAGAACGAGATTGTGGTCAACACGAGAGACAAACACCGTGAAAGATGTCGATTTACCTGACGACGAGTGCCGATTTGCCACGTGTCTCGCATGGGCGTATGACACCGGGCAATGGAATCGAGTTCTTCTGTTCCTCTTCGCGCTCTGGACCCTCCTCTTCCTCGTACAGCTGGATGGCACCCTCGAGTAGCCCTTCGAAGCGATTCCTCGTGACCACCGGATCCCGCAGGGGGCTGGTTATCTCTGCAAAACAATGGTGGTGGAAACAATGGTCGTGTCAAGTTCCGCAACAGTACGTACTGCATTTTCAAATCGTTATATTGCTCCAATGTGGGCAAAGAAAATGTATTCGTCCAGGTTGTTTAACCACATTTAGATATAAATCCTTAGCTTGATAATATTGAACAAAAGATATTAGTAATGTTCATGAACATTCGAGTGATTTGGTCGTTAATTTTCATTTAAAATTCACAGTTTTATAATTTCATAGTAAATGACAGATGCTGAAACTGCAGCTTTAACTAACCTACTAGCATTAACCTTTCACGAGTGTGGTTATGCTTCTTCTTTAACTATAAATTTTCTAGTTTCTTCTGTATGGTATAAAAGTATGAGTAATTTCTAAATTTCCTACATTTGAATCTACATTTGAATCTCAATTTGAAAAAAAAACCTTTTTCAAAAGTCACGATTATTGACCTATCTAATTGTTAAAAATCAATGATTCAACTCGAATGATTGAACTTGTAGTTGTGGATAAGTTTGGATTTTTGTAAATATCTTTTGACAAAGGTACAAAGAAAACGTCAAAGTATGCCATACAGCACAGATACTACCTTTTTAATAGCGAGAAAGAGAGAGAGAGAGTTCCAAGAGCACACATCCACCCATTTTCAAATACTTTTACTCTAACAATGAAAGCATTTTTGAAAAAACAAATCCACATTACCAATTAATCCGTTTGACTTCCAGAATGAGTGTTTCTCTTATTAAATCTCTTGCTAGGTACAGATTTATTTTCGATAAAAACCTAATGCTCACTTTACCTTCCATCTCCTTCTTGTGCATCTGCCACACGATGGGGCCCACGACACCGGGATCGGCCCCATCGCTCTGCGACCGCGCCAGATGCACCTCCGTATCCGTGTTGTACTGACTGGTGGCGGCCGTATCCGGTCCGGACGATTTCACCCCATCCGCGTACACATCCGATTGATCGAGATGCGTCATTGTGACCGGTTCCAGGACGCGGCTCAGTGGTTCCGGTACGAAGCATCTACCGATCAACAACAAAGCCGAACGCATTAGCGTGACTTCCAGAAACACTCCTCAATCGATTGACTCACCTGGGGAAACTCTTGACCGAGGCCATGCTCAGGTACGATCCGATACTCCCGGAGTCAATGCCATTGTACTGTTCCGCCAGCACACGAATCCTGTCCCGATTAAGTGCTTCAACCGGCAACCCACCGACACCGGTCAGTGGTTTGCGCTTCAGATAGTGCTTCATGATCACGTCGGTGTTGTAGGTTTCGCTCGGTTCGTAAGCACCCGGGACAAGCTTCGGTTGCCGATCGTCAGCAAACGTCGCCGAATGATCACTCGGACTGGCACTGCTGGCAGTGGTCGTTGTCAGTGGGCTTCTCGGTGGTGGTAGCGGCGGCTGCAGTGCCATTCCACCAACTCCACCACCTTCGATCGATCCTACCCGGTTCTCGCCGAGATACTTTCGGCGCCGCTTGTGATCCTTCTTCCCTAGCGGCTTCTGTACCGAGGCGTACACGTTCTCCTGGCCCGGTGGTAGCAGTGACTGTAGGTGGAACTGTTTCTGCAGTTTGTTCGTTAAATTGACCGACTTTTCGTCGAGCAGCTCATGATGGTGATACTGCTGCAACTGTTGCTGCTGTTGCTGATGATGATGATGATGATGGTGATGATGGTGCTGCTGCTGCTGTTGCTGCTGTTGCTGATGTTTCTGCTTCCGCTTCGGATAGTATACCGAGCAGTCGGATGAGTAGCTCGACGATGACGAGGTCGGCCGTGTCATCGGCGGCAATGGAAAGTGGATGGTCGGTGAGGGTTTCTGTGCCATCAGACTCACCGTGGCCGAGGATGGGTCCCGCGGATACGAAGGCGATGGTTGCCGGCTGCTCCCACTGTCACCGGTTTTCAGGGCATTCAGTTCCTCCGCTATCGTGCCCGGCATCACAAGGGCTTGCGTGGATTCCAGCCTGAAAGTGGCGCAAACACACACACAAAAACACATCAAGGATCACATGATCTTATGGCTAGCGGGCCACTCGTTACTCACTTCTTCAGCGCTACGATATGCTTCCGTTTGCCACGGGCCAACAGGAACATGCCGATGCACAGGATCAACAGGAGCACGGCCGCCACGCAGGATACGATGAACAGGCTAGGGTTTTGGCCGATCAGCGCTATCACATTACCGCTACCATTCTGAGTCGACGGTATCAACGGTGTCGCCTGCGGTTCTTTCAGGTAGGCTAATGCAGGTGAATGCAGACACAAGAAACAAAGGACCAAAGCAGGATGAGCATCGCATTACGGCATTATAGAAATGTTGTGTGAAGGAAACTACGCACGATCGGCTTTGAGGTAGACCATCGATTCCAGCACGTGCTCCATCTCTTCCTGGGACATCAGCTTCATGTCTTCGGCGGCCGTCGTCGCCAGCACCGGCAATCCACCAACGAACACCGAGTATATGATTTCCGTTTGATTCAGCAGCTGACTGGAAATGGTACAGAATGCATACAAATGATTCGTTTGAACAAACAATTAAATTCACAGAAAATCGCAGAACAAATAAAGCTTTCACGTTGTATTAATTTGTCGCGATTTCGATGGACCTATAGTTAAACTTAAAAAGCATTGCAGCGGCTGGACCACAACGCATCCAGCAACATAATATTTTTCATGCTAAAAACACCAACTAAATATAGGTTTTTGGACTTGGAACTATTGCCGGTTCAGAATGAGCTCAGTGTGCAGGTAAATACATTATGTTTACTGTGTAATGAGAGTCTTCGTCGGTTTCGGTAATTCCGAATTTTCGAATTCCAAAATTATGCACATACCATTGCAGCATGCCCCCAGTTTATGTTGGAATGCACCATGAACACATTGCGAATGTTTCGATCATTTCTAAAAAGCCCAACAACATATCAAAAATCTCTAACGCGATGGACATAAGGGCTTATAAATAATTGATGAAACTAAGCAAAAAGCAAAAGTGAATGTTTTATGAAAACATCGCGGTGCATGGAGGTGCATGGTCGTGGTGCTATCGGTGCTAATCGGCACCGTTTGTTTGGTTTCATCAATGGATAAAGTAACTTATTAGGATATTTAATAAGGGTTAGATCAGCTTTTTCGAAGTTTATTTCGAGCTTAACACCAGGATTTGTGGCCAGAATAAAACACTAAAATAACCAACAACCATGCGCCTCCATGCCTTGTTATTTAAATTTTTTCTCATCCTGTGTCGATGTCGCATTCTATGCATATGATACGACGCGCCTATTATATTTCTCAAAATCAAGGTGAGCATCAGTAGGCCGTTGTTTAAATGCATTTGCAGGAAAATCATATCGAAGCAAACACCGTTTTTTTAATTATCATCGGACAGGTTGAACGTTCAAACCATTTTGATGGTTTCGATTACTAACCGTATTCCACCAAGCAAAGCGAATCAATTGTACTGATCAGAGATGGCTTCCGAGGTTGGGTAAGATTAGGTTAAGGGGCATGAAAATGGCCACGTTTGTTAAAGAGTATCAACATAAATTCCCGACATTTATTGTACTCAATCATTTGCTGTTGCTTGTTGCAAGAAATTCAATCAAAATGGTTTGCGTATGCTTAAGAGAATACAATTCAAAACATAAAAGAATTTAAGTTATGCAATGGTTTTAAATTATTCTTAAATAATGCTTACAAAAAAAAGTATATCGATTCGATCACAGTTCTTTTCAATAAAACCATTTCAACATTTCCACCATGCACAGACACTTATCTTCCTGCATCTCTACTCCACTTAAAACAACCCAACTACTGCAACTGCAACGGAAAGTTCTGCAACCACCACCACCACCAAAGCAGCAGCTTTGTCACTCCGTTCCGCTTTAAAATGCCTTCATGCACTGCTAAGGCGGCCCGCAAGTTGTAAATCCCTTCAAGAGTAAAGCTATGCGGCTCATCAGAAACTTTGCGAACCGAATTCCTCATTGACTCATGCCACCTTCGAAAGTGGCACTGGAGCGGCACCGGAGTCCCGGGCATCCATCGCATCGCATCGCATCGCATGCAAAACACTCTTCACCTCGCTAATCCCTCCGGTACGACGACAACGACAACAACAACACGTCATCGAACCTGAACCTGATGTGGCCACCGCTCCAACCCTCCCGTTTGCACTTCAGCCCTCCGGTTGTGGACGAGGTGGTGGCCACAAACAAGCCACTCCATAAAACCCCAGCATAAACCCAGATCAAAGCATATTTTTCGGCCACTTCCGCCCGACAAGACTACTTCACGCAGAGGGGATGGTATGCACTCGCGATAGTAGAGAGATGGAGCGATAGAAACAGAGAGGGAGAGAGAGAGAGAGAGAGAGAGAGAGAGTACTTACTTCGATGTACCACCAACACCTCCATCGTTGGCATGGCTACCGGCGCGATTGGAAGTATCGCGACCGCCGCTGCTCTCCATCGACAATCGATCCTCTTCGCGGAGATGGGTCGTGTTGTGTATCAGGATTCGCACCTTTCGCCGGCCTCCCGTCGTCGAGTATGCGTCCTTATCGGGTGCCTCATGTCGACCGTTGTCACTCCGTTGCGATCTGAAACGACAGTGCATGCGAGATGCTCCATTACTCTTTCCCTTTCTCTTCAAGAAGAAATCCCTTTCGAGTGCACAAAACAGGAGGTACAAACGGGACGTGGAGGGTACTTCTGCTAGCTGACTTTCGTCTGTTGTGGTGTTCGTGGCAGCAAGTCAGATTTTGCAAACTCAACGCAACACGGAACTGCGTTGTGCACCTCAGTTGCCGGAGGTGAGTCAGAAGACAATACCTACCGCAACTGCTCATCGGAACCGTCACCACTGGCCAGACCCCCTTCGGGCCCGTCAGCACCAATGACTTCCACTATCGGTGGTACGGGCAGCACCTGACTTCCGGTCCGGTCCGTTTCGCTGAAATCTCTTTTGTGGCGTACCGACGACGACAACGACGACAACAACGACGACGACGACGACGATGGGCCTCGATGGTTCCTATTCCGGTGCTTCAACCGCTGCTCGTACGCAACGACGTGCCCGTTCGTCAGCACGCTGTGACCAAAGGATGACGATGCTGACGGTGGTCGGATGCTACTCTCAAGTTTCTTGACCGTTGTGGTCGTGGCACTTTTTCCTCGCTTCATCGCCTTACTGTGTCTCGCGCTCGTGCCAGCTTTGTTTGGCCGGCGCTCCGGATCCGGCGGAGCTGCTTGACGTCGGAGGCGGTGTCTCGGCTCCGAATCGACGGATGAGTTGCTCTCATCCACCGGTTGCCGCTCGATACCATTCTCCTCCTCCAGCTGCTGATGCTGCTGCTGCTGCTGACGACCGTTGCTGGTGCTGCTGTTGATGCCGAGATGTAATGCCTGTTGTCTGCGGATTGGAAAACGAAACCATTAGCGTCACGGAATGTCCAGGGCATCTTCTGGACGCGGGAAGAGGAGAAGAAGGAGGCGGGTTACCTGGCAAATGCAACACGATACAGCTTGGCCAGCTTGGTCTCGAGCATCGGATAATCGTGGCGTCCGTGCAGCCCTCCGATGACGGTCATCAGCCAGAAGCGGCGATCCGTGGGCGTCACGTTGTCGATACCGTGGGCCGGATCGGTCTCGAATGTATCGTCGCCATCATCGCTCCGGTCGGGATCCCGGTGCCCGGTCGACGGTGGACAGTCGAAGATGCACAGATCATCGTACCCATCCCGGCCACCGTTGCGGTCGATGTAGACGGTAGCGACGACCGTGGCCGTCTTGATGATGGCATCTTCACTGATTGGAAAGCGCTCGAACGGGTTAAGCACCGAACCGGGCCCATCGCCCGATCCCGTCCAGAAGAAGTCCCGGATGTCTTGGTCCGTTGCCTGCAGATAGTTGCCAATGATGTAGCCATCTGGGGAGGGAGGGCGAGCGGAAGGTGTGTTGGTAAGAGAGTCCAAAATCAATTACACCATTAGTTAATGTGTGGCGCATCGTTAGCGCAAGGGATTAATGAACTGTGGAAACCATCTCTCATCATCGGCATAGGCATAGGAAGCGGCAACGTCGATACCGGGTGCCTATTCCGCTCAGTAATCTTCATTAGACAATAGTATGCATACACACGGCGAGGGGCCACCACCATTGGTAAATTGCAATTTTCGTGCAATTTGACTGCATTAAAGCGAACTCGAATCCGGGAACTGTAATGCACTTTAGGATGAGCTAGCTAAGAGATCTACTGAAACTATTAGAATGGAATGATTGTAGCATGCCTTGGGGTATGGTAAAGTAACTTAAATAAAACGATGATCAGGATACCCTTGATCAAGATGGCTAAGCAGGCTTGAAGAACTAGAATGCTTTATCTGCCCGAGGATAAACTTATGCTTATGTTAAAGCAGCTTATATTAAAGAAAAAAGGAAGCCACTAGCCTCACGTATATCTCGAAGGTAATGCGACGAAACAAAAAACCATCCAGACACCCAACTTGACGCTCCTTTGAGAACTAGCAAGTGAAGTTCGGTCATAATGTGCGTTATCGGCAAAAGAAATAGTGAACTACATTGGCGCTTGACGTACTTCGAGTTAATCTTAATCCAAAATGATAAGATGTTCTTCAACTATGCATTCTGAGGCCAACAAATACCGAGCATAGCAAATGCCCTTCGTTCGAAATAATGCAGAATGCAAATAATTCGATGCAGAAAACTCTTTTAGTTTTCCCAGAAATGAATCTGACGCGACATTCATTTTCCGCTTAGCAAATGTCTCTTCTGTTTTAGTTCGGATTGTAAACCTCTAGAAACACATTCACATATCAAGTTAAATGCCTGCACGTTTGTTTGTTAATCACCATTTTCTTCTTGCTGCAGACCGCAGTTCTGAAATGCTTTTCGTCTATTTAGCATCGTTATTCACGTTTTCAAAGTTATAAACCTATATTTCCGACTTGGATGCTTACGATTCCTAACTCCTTTTTTTAACGAAGGTTTATAACGAATACAAACCTACTCACAAAAGATGTTTTGGTGTTCGATATACAAGCTAGAACAATGGTAAGCTTTTATTTTGCGACAAACAGCAGTGCATCTGGCATAGTAATGAAGAAATTTCGTTAGTTTTTAAACAACTTCAGGTATATTCAAGATCTGCCAAGTGCAAACCAGCTAGTAAAGACGGAGAAAGTGAAAGATTAGGGGCTGATGTACACGGCCGGTCCCCTCCCGCCGTATACGAATATCTGCTTACCCCGATTACACTATGATTGATCTCCTATCCCCCGATGCCAATCCCATCCAAATCAGTGCAATCCCAAAACGCCACTCCTGGCGTGGAATCTGGACTCCAGCACCAAATCGGCCGTAAACAAACTAATAAAAGTGCCATTTACCATCCGTACTTGACGGTGAGAGTGCACATTGTCACGCGAATCCTAACAATCCGTAGCACACACACACACACAAGCACACCCAAAGCGAGCAGAAACCACGCATCACGGTTTCGGTTTCGGCTCCAATCGCCTCCTTCGATTGGCCGCATGATTTATCGTCCAGCACGCGGTGCGCGGCTTGAACCATCGCGGCTCGGAAGCCACGGAAGGGGATTCCCGGGAATCAAAATAATATTAATGCACGGGGATGAATAGAGCGAAATGATTTATGTGTGCGAGTGCGAGAACAGCAACAACAGTGTGCAACAGTGAAGAGCCCCCAGGAGCCCAACAGGAAAACGGGGAAACTTTTCCCCAACAGCGTTTTCCCGTGGCCACTCGCGCTTGGTAAGCACGTATTAACCAACCTCAGCCTCAGTGCCGATGGTAGCGGCGGCACTCCGCGATCCATCGCTCGCGAAACGCGAAGTGACGCCGTCTTGGTGCCCAGCCCCCCGCAGCCACCTTCGCTTCACGGTTCCCTCCTCCTCCTCTGGCTGGTGTGTACCCATACCCAACCGGATACCAACCATACTATAGACGATGGAATCGGCTTTGCTGAGCAAACATATTTCTTACAAAACCCTGGCTGGCTCCGTAATCCAAAACAACCGGCAACCCCCCCCGGACAACAAACGGTGTGTTCCTGCGTGGGTCCTGCGTCGCGTGGGTAGCTCTTTTGATAAACTTTTCCCCCATCCCGTTTACCCGTGCGCGGCATCGGCACGCGTCGCGTTGGCCGCCATATCGCTGACGCGTCGAAACGGACGCCGTGAACGCGTACGCGCCAGCTGCTCAACCGAACTTTCGCCGCCCCCTCCGAACACCGCGGACCCCCAAAGTCCGCCCCGGGATGGTCCCGAGTTAGAGCATAAACGGGCAAAAACTAAAAGTTCGCCTTTCGCGCGCTCGAAATCGAACGCAAACGCAGCAGTAGAGTTATGAGAAATTATCTCATCCTCCGTCGGTGGTTCCGGTAACCGGTAGACAGATTGCTTGAATGGGTTTCGCCCAGTGCCCATCAGCATCATGCTTGTTGTTTTTGGCAAGCAGAAAGCCGGGGGGAGAAAGGCGTTCTCGCTTTTGCACCACGACCACAACACCGGAATGGCAGACGGAATGGTGGACGAGGAAAACGAAGAAGCAGAACTCCTTCTATATCCTTCGACAGCAGCAGCAGCAGCAGCAGCAACACGAACCACCGGTGGAGTTAGTATCAATTTACTTCCGCATTTACACGGTTATCGATTCAACAAACAACATGGCGAACGGCCATGGCGGCTCGGCTGAAATCCGACGAAAATGGGAACAACACAATCGAGTAGGGGCCCATTAAAGCCCGCTGGAACGGATGCCGGCGGGCTGGCCTGGGATAGTTTTCATGCCTGGGACGACGAAAATCGACGACCCGCACCCGTTACTGCGGAAACCGCCGTCAACAGACAGGCTCGGTAACCGGCATGGGTTTGTTGCTGCTACTGCCTTCCATCGTACACCATCACCATCGTTGTGCGTACTCGACGTACATGGCGACGTGGTAGGTTGTTTGACAACTTCCTGCTGTTCACTATCCGTTGGCACCATTCATCAAACGCTGCTTTACCAGCACGCCCGTGCTCTGGTCGTCGTCTAATCGTCTCTCGTGTGTTTGAGAGACAGTTAATCTTAATTGGCATCAACCATCTTTTATTATCGCACAAACAGCACTATTTGAGCGAACCTCATTACCAGGAGGTGAGCACTAGATCAATTTCAAACCAGCAAAGTTGTTTTAAAACACTCGATGTATTCGTTACATTCGTTGAAATGTTCTTCAGTCAATCTTTTTATATCCGTAGATTCAATTTGCAATGCAGGACATTTTATATTCTGGTGCCTTTGGTTTAAGTTATAATACTGTTTAGGGTGTTGTTATGAGATAGGACTTTAAATAATGGTGATTATGATGGTGCATATACAAACGAAATGAAGTCTCAGCTCTCAGTTCCTATGCTTACTGCATAGGTCAGAAATCTGGGGATATATGGGCACCAGGTTTACACCACTATTGATTGATCGCAAGCATAAGTAAAAGTAGGTTTGGGCTGAACATGTGCGTCTGTTAGTGATGAGGCTTCAGCTTGGAAAATAAGTTAAAAAGTTTACGTTCCTTCAACATTAACGATAAACATTCTTTCATGGATGATGCCTGAATCAGCAATGACGAACCCATGAACAGTATTCAGCAGTTCCACGTTCCATTACATGAAAAACCTTATCGATACCACATGAGCGAAAGCAGCACCAGTAACGAATATGTTACTGTTGTATGGGCTACTGTTACACGCTGCATTGCCCAATGTACTTGTTTCTACCTGTTCATAGACTATACCTCACTAGACTACATCAACCGAAATGCATCATGCATATTAAACCCGATCAATCTTCTATCGCCCTTGATAACGATCACTAGATATCACTTAACCTGATATCTAAGTATTACTAGCGATCACTATCGACTGTAAATGATCCATTCATTTCATTGAAAAATTCTTCAGTAAAACTAAAAGAGGCGAGATAATAAATTCTGTAATAAATTGCTAAACGTACGACTGAGATACCCATGATTTGCCCATGCAAAAAGATATGTCTCAATAGATATCCCAGTTCCTCCTAAGGTACCTGGGTAGAAATCAGAAGTTCGAAAGCTGATGGATGTTAGTGACCTTCGATTGAGTAATAGTACCTGGAATGGGCTGTATTACAAAAGAGTGCAAACAATCAATATCGATTTATGTCGATTGGCCAACCGGATGCTTTTCCAAAAACCCTACGAAGCTGTCATTTATTATGATGTTCTATCTTCCAGGTAGATTGATGGATCCTCTACACAGATAGAGAGGGGAAGATATGACTAAAGACCGAGTTCCGATTGCAAGCTAACTCTCTATACCGGATAAACTGCTAACCGGAGCATCAGCACTGGTAGTACTCCTCATGGGACCCGGATTCCAATAGCTGCTCGTAAAATCATTCCTGTAGAGCACCTCCTGCAACGCATCGGACGCAAAAGGACAAGCCTAATCGCGCTACTCGGTCTGACCGATTCGGGATACCCGACTACTACCGGGACTTATCGAGCGTGCCAATCGAAACAAATCGAATCACTCAGTGTAAATGCGAGCATCCCTTCCGGTAGGCGCACATCAATCACCACGGGACCACGAATATCCGGAAACTTTAACTCCGCAAATGGGCATCAGCCATCCCATCAAACGATGCCCGATCGTGTCTCTGTCTCACCAACGCCTTGGAACGGTCTCACCACATTCAATATCCGATTAGCAGCTCTGCTGCTCGGCCTCTGGTTCCGGTCTTCCGTGCAATCGAGCGTGGAAAATACGCTTCTCCCTGATGCTACTCGTCTCCCACAATCTACAGACGCGTAAATGTGTCTCTATATATTTATGTTGGTCTGCACAGGAAGCAAGGCCACGGCATGACCATCAACCAGCAAGCGAGACAAGAGGACAGGAGACGGTAGAAGCGAAAAACAATTTTAGGGGATCCACATCCACAGTCCAAATGGCCCCAAAACACAGACACACACACAGCTTAACAGCCAACACGGAGAGGACAGGCCTATAAAGACAGGCCGCGGCAAGGCGGGGCAAAAAGCTACGAACCCCTCTAGCGCTCCAACAGTTTATTTCCGCTAAATTAATAATTCCCTTCAGAAATCAATCTTCCTTCTCTCAACTCACGGCCATCGGAGATACGGATGCTCCGATGCGCTGCTACACTTAAAATTTATCATCCCAAACACACACGCATCACATGACGGGGCTGATGGATTTTACTCCAATACTTCTGCCCAGTTCCCGCGTCTGCATCAATGATGATGATGTCGATGATGATGATGATGATGGACTTCGCACGAGGTCCCAGGAAAAATCGGGAAAATTCGACAATACCGAACCCCGTACCTCGTAACGAATGTCGATGGACAGACCCATCGTCCGGGCCCATCCCATCGTTGCTGTCCGTCCGTCCGTCCGTCAGTCAGTCATCTCATGAGCCCCAACGCGTTGGGGTAGCAATAAAACACACATCGGCGCGGCAGTAAGGAGATGATGAGGTCACGGGATGCAGGCTGGCCAGCCAGTCCCCGGTATCGATCGATCGATCGATCGCTCGTTCTAGCTAGCGGATGGGAGGCGTGTGCCGGAATGTCCCGGAAGTGGCAGCTTTTAAGCGCTTCACTGCCCTAAGCCTTGCGGCCATTTTACCATTTTCGGAGCGTTTTTCGTAATGGAAGCTGATTGAGAATTGAATCAAACACCCCTTTCCGCCGGTAAACGCGTGCCCTTCTGCTCCCATTCCAGCATCAGCGCACCAGTGAAAACAATCAGCATCAGTGCATCAGCGAAAAACATCCCAACGACAGCCTCGCTGTAGTTGTCGCCATTTTTCTTCATTTTCACTCTCGCCGAAACCTATTCTGGTGTTCGGTCCACCTGAGCGACCTTTGAAGCGAACCGAATGCCCGAGTGATTTAAGGGACGTGGGCCAATAAAATCCATCACTCGAGGCGCTGGCGCCCGCCAGTGACGAACGAGGACAGTACTCTATGCTCCAGAGAAACCCCCCAATGAGGTCCCCATACATGCGAGCCTCGAGCGAGCTATCTCGCAGCATCAAATCGTCATCACTCATCACCTGCGTGTGACGACGACGTGGTTTACGAGCTGGTGTGGCCACCGGCCAGGCTCACGGCTCGCACACCGGTTGACAGGTTGACCCACCGTCTCCTACATACAGACCGAGCAGGAAACACGGCGGCCGCGTGTGGCGCGAACGGATTAATATCCGTTGTCAGGGTATCAAAATTAGATCAACGCTCGTTGAATCGGTATTTGTCAATAAGACCACCGTACGCAGCCTACTAGATCACTGTCGGACCGTAAGCGAACTGCTGGCTTGCTCGGCGGTGGCATGCGGACACATTTTGTCCACTTATCTCGATCGTTTTATAATGGCCTATAATAATCGGACAGGGTGTGGCCGCGTGTGTGTATGTGTGACAGGCTGTGGCCATCACGGAACACGGGCAGACATCTATTTTGCACCGGGAGAAACGATGCGCAACCGGAGGGCTTTCTCTGGAGGGCATTTAGGCATTTGGTGCGCCCTTCTGTCCTCGGCGGCGCACTGCCCTCGGGAGATGGATGGCTCTGAGTGGACCAAACGGACTCACTTTTCGAGGATTTTCGTCCAGCGCGACAGTAGAGCAGCTGCTGCCATGCTGCCAGGCTGTCAGGCTGTGTTCGAACCATTTGATGGCCAAAGGCAACATGCTTCACTTCATCTGTGGCAAAAGGCACGCAGAGGTGTCAAGATCGACACCGACCGACCACGAGCCAGATGACGTTTTAGCGAAGGATCATAGATAAAGCGCAGCAGCATATTCCCTCTTCTGTTTAAACAGATCATACCCAGCGTCATCGTCAACGCGGGTTTGGTTTCGCATTCGCATTCACCATTTTAATGCTTCGTGTGGCAATTGTCATGTTGGATTCACGTTCGCGAATCAACTGTAACATGTTTCTTTTGGGGACATTTCATCCCATTTCTGCCGACCGATGCCATACTAATTCCGATGTTCGCATCGTTTTGTCATCGCAACATGATTATTGCGAAATCTGCGACCAACGCAACAGATGCAATGCGAGACAACAACGCAGCGAGGTATAAATTAAGGGGAATCCGAAGCCAAATTCATTTTAACCCATTGTCAATTGGGACTCCATAAATGGCTGAAACCATAAAAAAAACCCAGCGGAATTCATCCGCTTCTGAGATTTTGAAAAGAAAAAAGAGGTCCAACAACCATCCACCAGACCGAACGATGCGCTCGTTCGTTAGCGTTGGTGGTCGCAAAAGAGGTGGCCACATGATTTACATTCCACGCCACGGTGGTGGTGGTGGTGGTGGTGTTCCACACCACACCTACACCTTCTAACACGCAGAGACACCGCTCAGAGTGCGTGGAGTGAGTCAACCCTCCCGGGAACGAATACGCTCATCAGCCACCAACCATCCGATGTCATCCAACATCCCACATCGTTGATACCACAATTCAATTCACGTATCATAATGCTGCAGAGACCGTTCCATAAGCTGCTAACAGCCACACAAAACACACACAAACACGCTCAAATGTCAACGGAGCGTGAAGGTTGTCGCGCTTGCTGGTGGCGCTTGCTGGTGGCACGTTACCGCTGTGGACCATTTTTCGGTGGAAAATAGATTCACTGTTAATTTTGTTTTCCATCGCTTTTCCCCGAGCCGGACTGGGCTGGGCCGGGGGCCAATTGTCCGCGGGGTTCATCCGGGGCCACCGTTTGGCGATTCACCTTTTTCCATGTGGAATTATTAGCGAACCGCCTCTCGGTATGCCGAGGGAAACAATGGGTCCCCAATGACGAGATGGCGAGAGCAATGATTAGCGTTCTAATGAGGTTTCGAGCCAACTGTTGCGCGCGAAGCTTTCCGGGGCCCGTGATTCGGTGGTGACCGTTTTGTGCAGACATATTAGGCATAGTTTTCAATACAATGCCAATGGTTGTTGGAATTTCTTTGTAAATATGTGTCGCTTGTGTTGCTTAATTTCCTAACAATTCGCAGGGAAACCAACAAGCATTGAGCTTGTTAAGAACAAAGCACTTTAGACTGATTTTTTCACGATCTGGGTAATTTTGAAAGCATTATCTGCACAACATTAATAAGGCAGCTCTGATAAGTTTCAAGGGGATACCTTAAAACATAATTAATAAACTATTAATTGGTCATTTTTCGCTCATTTTTCGCACTTCTAATTGACCCTCAAAGCGTTATCAGGGAAAATAATTAAACAGTTCTGAAAGAATCGCAATTAATTTATGTTAAAAGATCAAGCGCATTGCCACAGCGATTCGTGTTCTTTCAAAAGCACTTCCCTATAAAACTCTCATTGATGTAATCTTATGTATTTGTTATTAAAACAATATTTTTTTTCAAATACGTTAACAAAAAATGCAACAATGTGCCTATTTGACAGAAATTAATATCACGCTACTAATGCAATAGTTATCTAAAACTGACTTGTTTGTTTCTCACTATGAACGGGAATACACCATAAATATGATGATACAACAGAGCATTTACTAGCGAAACAAAAAGCAGCAATGTTATGTTTACTTATTTAATCCTTTACATAGCGCAACAAAGCATCATTTCTACAACAAATGAACAAAACAACGGATCTTATTTGCAGAACACTGTGTTCTTTCCGGAGAATTAAAAATATTTTGCTTAATTCTGAATATACGTATGTTGTGAACCGTAACCAGTGAAGAGTATACATCCAAACATATTGGTTAAACAGTGGAAATCGTGTAGGAATGATAATAAATATCTATAAAAAGGATGATCCAATTCCATGCTTTCATCCCTAGCAAAATAGCGCAAAGATCATAAAAAGAAGCAATAGGCTGCTGGCTCGCAGTAACGAGCAAGAATTATGACAATCAAAGCATTAACATTACACTCATAAAAGGCAAAACTTCTAATTCAGATCCATAGCGCCGGGCGTTGTACGGCGTTGTTCTGCTACTCGTTAATATCGAACTCAGCGTCAGAGAATGCGGCGCGTCCCTCCTCGCGCGAACCGACGGCGAAAACGGACCAGCATCGCAATAGTTCCGCTACATCAACGAGCAGCCGATTAATTTTCAATCATTGCCAATTAAGCATGGCGATAACCGTAACCATAGGCGCCCCGAAAACATCCAACGCGACCGTCAGTAATAGTAAACCGGCTAGGGAGCGAGCGTAACGCCGAATAACGGCTTGCCTACGGTCCACAAAGGCACACAAAGATAGATCACCGCAAATGTCGCAAAGCGCAATCCGTCGCGGACGCACAGCCCCCGTCTCCCGTGGCGCCCCCATCGGGCCACACCACGAGCGGGCGTCTGATGCGGGAATGGGGGGGCTATTCGCAAACAATTCCTCTAAACTTCGTTCCAGTTGGCTGACCCTGCGGAAGCCGGCGCATTTCCGGCCCGCTTGGCCCGTGAAGATCGGATTCCGAGGTCACAGTCCGAGGTGGGATTAGTGCTGGTGGCCAACGAGCGTTCGCATTCCCCGGTTCTCGCTCGCTCCGATTCTCTCTACCTCTCGCCTACGAGCGATTTCTTCATCGTACATTCAGCATATTTGCATACATTCAATACATCAGCACCGACGGCCGCCGGCCCTCGCCGACGTCCCATTTGTGAGATCAAACCTCTGGTCATCATTAATGCCGGCGTATTATTTCCATCGGCACATAGCACCAGCACAGAACGCAGGCCGTAGCAGAGGAGCACGACCAGTAGCACCATCGTTCACGGACCGAATTGGCAATTTTCTCGCGAGAAAACTTTTGATTTACGCCGAGCACAAAACACACACACACAGACGGCACCGAATGATACCGCGGCTCTACAGGTCCCCATTGTGGACAGGCCCAGGCCGGGCAATGCCGGAACAATTCGTTGCGTTTGGTGCGGAAGAACGTAGAAGCGATGCTCGTGCTCTCGTCCTCGCTCGCTCGGTATCTGTTGCCGGAATTGTGTCAACGAAGCACGCACCAATCCATTAGACCTCGTGACCAAAGGGGGAGAAGAAGGATTGCGGGTAGAGGAAGGGGATACCATTTCCCAATAGAACCCAAATAGAACAACCCCTGCCGACGGGACATATTTCTTTCGATCGATCTAACCCCGGAACCGGCGGGTTACGGGATTCCCGGGGAGTTTTTTGTTTTTGTTTTTTTTATTTCCACCCAACCCCACCCCACCGTGGCATACGGCATTTATGTTCGCCTTATTTATGGTGCATTGTCACAGCGAACTCATTTTTATGCGCCAAAGAAAACAGATAATGGTTCCCGGGGGAGCGGTTCCGTTACTTTGATATTCGAAGATCGAAGATATGCTGACGCCCCGGCCCATCGGAATCAACGAATCCGGCCATTTGGTTATTTTTGGACAGTTTGCCGTGCCCCGGTTTTTCCGAATCGAATCATTCCCGGTCTCCCCCTCCTCTGGCATTTGGGAAATAAAACAAGTAAATGGGTAACGGTCATTACCAGTGCAGGGGAGGGTGGGGAGGAGAGCACTGGGAAGAAGGATGGGTAGCCGAAAGTTCCCGGAGCTATGAGTTATGAGATTGAGCCGTTTTCGGGCGCCAGTATTTACGGTGGAAAGTTTTGTCAAACCTATTAGGGCGCAGGCGGGGGGCGTTTCCCAAGGAGAAGGATTTCCCAAGTCGTCTTCACACTTAAGCTAATGTTGCCAGCGCATTATGCTGTTTGTCACCTTTTGGTGCGCGGAAGTGGAACGGAACGTTACGGAACATTACGCGATGAAATACGTTATTGCTTTTGCAACGCATCGAAGCCGAAGTCGGGGTGTTTATGGTTCAAATGAAAAAAAAAGACAAAGGAAAATGTCCTGCATCACCAAGCAGATGATCGGTGTAAGGGGCTTAATTTTGGATCAAATGGACGGTGTTTCGACAGTAATTCTTGTGTTTTAAAACTAATTGATAGTAAGTGCAATGCAAGTGGTATAGATAAGCAACGAATGGAGAGCGATAACACATCTTATTTCAGTTTTCTCCAAAGAAGAATTAAACACGCTATATGACATAGGTTTTTGTAAAAACTCATTGATTGTAACAAATTTACCTTTTCATGGTTTTTGTTTTATGTTTTTAATATTTAAAGAATTCTATTTTTTCCCTTCAAATGAGACCTCGCCTACCAGAAATTGTTTTAAATAGATTCTAGTATCATAAAACCTCACTTAGTACTATTTTAACAGTTACATCTACCCTAAAAAATGGTTAACTGGATAGCTACAATAAAAGCAACATACCTTTTGATTGTCAGATACACCATAATTGAAGATGGCCTCTTAAGGTATAAAATCTTATCTCCAATGTGTTGAACGTATTGATTGACTTTTCCAAACGTTCAAATGAGTATAGAAACTCGACTAGTGTACATTATTTAATTTAATTATTTGGTGCCTACATCATAATTCTTTCGTACTTTTCCTTACATTTTACATAACACCCAACCTCTTTACTCATAGTACAGTTGTGGGTCGAAATTGTAGTATTACGATACATCCTCCAAGGAGTGATGTCCAAAATAAGATCATCATAATAATGATTGATTATCGCCTTCTAGTTACATTGATAACATCGAATGGATCATAATTTTATCAATACGTAATATCTCCGCTATCAATCCAGTTACAATGTGTTACTGTCTCTTCCACACCAACGCAACGCGATTAATTATATGTAATTACACTGAAAGCTATACTGTACACTATGTTTCAAGCAAAATTCAACAGTACCCGTGTGGTTATAGTACCTTTTAATAGAAAGTTATTGTATCAAGCCCTGTGGAGTGCCACGAAGCACTATTGTTTGCTCCATGATTAATCACAATAATTATTTGCATTGCATGCTCAATGCTGCTCTTTTCGCATTACAATCAATATGCATAACATCATTACACAAATGGGGGATAAAACATTCAACAAAAACGCCTCATATGCATAGTTCAAAGACATAACCAATACAGCTTAATTTGTCTACAATAAAGATCATATGCTAGTGGGGCGCAATAATAGTACGCTAGCGCAACTATTGCACCACGATCATATCCGATCGATGCGCATTATGTACCACATTAACCGAGGCTTACGTTCGCCTCATTCATTCCGACTCTCGCGCCACATTCCAGCTAAACAATTCCCGCGGAAAATAATGATTGTTTTTTTGTTTTTTTGTGTGTGTCCATTTTCCAGGACAAACTGAAACATTCCTTTCCGGCTGCTTCGCTCACTATAGTAGCCGCCCCATTATAAATCCCAGCGGTCCCAGAGACTGTCGCCTAGTGGACACTATCGCCACGACACTCGCTAGGGCGAGTGAAAAGGAGGGGAGGGGGGCAAAAAAAAACAACAGAATACTCTTCTAACTTGAAGCCAAAAACTGAAAGCTAACTTTCAACTCTCTCGGGCATTTTTCACCATCGCCTCTTTCTGCTGCACTAACGATGCAGCAGCAGCAGCAGCTGCTGCTGCAACTGCTGCAAACCAGCATCCAGTCCCTACTCCCAACCGGCGGCAACCCATTCCGATGACGATGCATGATGGTGCTGGTCAAACGGCGGCAGCAGTAAGCAGCGACAGTTGCCCGCCAGCAGCGCTTGGACAACGCTTAATTCAATTAAGTTGTTGTTTTGCAAGCGTAATTAAGTTGTTTTGCTTTCTTTCCTTCGCGCTTTTTATGCAGCACTTTTTTGTGTGTGTCTTCGCGGGACATTTGCTTCGGTCGTATCTCCCCATAGGGTGCCTTTGTGTGTGTGTGTGTATGTGTGTGTGTATCTGTCCTGTTGTTCGTATTGCCTCCTCTTGCATTTGATGGTGCCCACGGTCACCGAGAGCAAAAGAAGAGAAAGAGTAAAAGTCGTTAGTCACTTCCGTCGAGCAGCAGTTGCCAGCAGTAAGGACATGGTGACCGCCCCCTCCCCCCCCTCTACCGACACCCGACTAATGCCCGACAACGATGACCCCTCGTCGGTCGTCGTCGTTGTCGTCGAGAAGGGCCAGAGCACGCCAGAAGCGTTCCTTTGCACGATTAGATTCGCTGAAGCATTTCAATTATTTTTGTCAATCAATCAGGTCCCGTTAGTGAAGCGGACCTGTGGGGTCGGTGGGTGGGACTGAAAAAGGCAAAAGTGCAAAAAAGCATCCAAATAGCATCCACTCTTCTGGCCTCGGCCAGCAGGATGTAATGGTAGCCGTGATCGAACTCGTCGGTGCCAACCCATGATACTGGGAGGCTGCTGCGGCTGCTGCTGCTGCTGTTGCTTCTGCAATTGATGATGCTGTTCAACTAGGACCACCAGCATCAGCAGCAGCAGTAGCAGCAGCACGACATTCGCCGAAGGAAGAAAAGGACACAAAAACACCCGGTAAAATTACCATCTCGAAAGGAAGTGCAGCGTAAAATTGCATCGTTCCGTCGGCGATCGACCACCGTCACGGAGGGCCACGGGTCGTGTCGCGTGGCGTCGCGTTCCGAAGCAATGGGAACCCCTCTTGGCAACCGAGACAAGTGCCGGAAGAAACAAAAAATTACCTCGATTCTCGAAGAGATGTGGATCGCTGCTACTGCTGCTACTGCTACTACTGCTACTGCTGTATCCATGCGCACCGGTCGCTAAGCATATCGCGAGCACCAACCACCACCACCACCACTGCACGGTTGTTGCCGGCGTTTGAAAATTGCACTTCATTATTTGTGTTTGCGTTCCTCATCAATCGACGGCTGTTGCTGCTGCTGCTGCCACATTCCATTCAGAGCACGAGGGACGCGACCGAGATGCCTTGAGATTAGAGCGCGAACAGTGACAGTGACCAAACGCTTCTCTAGCTGGAGAAAGCGCAGGAAAACGGATCCCTCCTCCCCCTTAGTTGCTTTTCCGCAACGCTTTCCACCAAAGCGTTCCCCGCGTTCGCTGTTGACCGACGTGACACTCTCCAATATGGCCCCGTGTCCCGGTGTGTGTACTAACCGTTGTTCGCTAGTCCTCAATCGCTTCCGTTTCCGAGCGAGACTCCGCCGGCTAGCATCAGCGCACACACACACACACACACCGACACCGGCGCTGTCAACCGGGGCCTACTAATGGCGAAACATTCGTAAGAAGCGTTTTTGCGTGCTGCCAGGTGCTACCGTTCCGTTCCAAGCAAGCGAGCACACCGTCCGGGTTATTGATTCGACCAAGGTGTCCTCCACGCACACACCTGACAGTCGCAGGCTACTACGTCACGCAGCAAAAGAAGAACGTCATCGGCACACAAACTAACTCTCTCACAAACAACACCGGTAGCATAGACAGCGGCATTCGTCAACTAAAATGCTGTCGTCCACTGCCTTTGCGTCGCTAGCACCCACAGCTAGCAGCACCTGGCGAACTCTTTCTTACGCACGGCGGCATCGAACGGTGGCATCTTGTTCCCCGGCACGCAGCACTACTTCATCGATATCGACGACTTCCCCACTACAGCGAACTACTACGGGCATGTGGAATCATCTACTTAGAAGGTCACCTTTTCGGGTGATTTGACAATCTTTTGACGGTACTTCGGTGTTCGCACGCACGCACTGTTTGCGTAGTAGCAGCAGCACCATCACCGTGGCGCCCTTTTCCCACTACACTAACACCGTTTTGATGGAATCACACGCAACGACCCGACGGCCACGGTCCCCAAAGGCAGTACAAGCAGATAATGGGTGAAGCACGTAATTATCACGAGTTTGTCACGTTTCCATAGGTCACAAATCCTATTGTTTTCGTTGCTTCATCATCTTCACGGTGCGAGGTTCAATGTTCGCGTCAAGAGTGCGTCAACTCGTGTTCGAACCGATCCGGAGAACGCCTACACACTGACTGTGTACCCCTCGGGGGTTGCAATCCCCAATTTCACCTGCTCTGTTTCGTTCTAACCCTGTTTCATGTTCACCTGTTTATTGTAAGTTCGCTCGACGACGACCACACTCCCTACCCTCAGCCAACTCGATGATGGGCTGCATCAAAAGCGGTACTATAGACGACGGTGTTGTTTAATTCCATTGTTGTCATGGAAACCACCCGCACACACCGACTCCCCTTTTCGAGCGCTCGAAGAGGAAACAACGGGGTGGTGCTGCAGTGGGTCCGAAAGAGGGGGAGGGGAGGGTGTCCACCGTTTGGGGATTCATTGACTTTTTACGCGCCAAACGTAACTAGAACGTAACTCGGGGCAGAAGCAAGAAGCAGCGAGGCAGGATGTGTTATTGTTGCCACAGTGCGTCAATGTGTTGGTGCAGCGCGTCGCTGCCTCGTTGCTACACGAGGGTTGCCAAGGGAGCAAACAATAATGAACCCTCCCCCTTGTACCGGAATACAACTACAAAGAAACGAAAGAAAATACAACCAAGTTCAATGTGTACACACAAACACACCTGTAATGCGTGGGTCTTTAAAAAAAACGGTCAAGTGAATCATTTTCGCTAAGCAGAGCACTCCATTACGCACTCCGTTGGTCCGGTTCCGGCCGCCATATTGCGCACTCGGTTCGGCCGCATGTTTCCCAGCGAAAACATCGACTCGTGTCAGTTTGGGCGATGTTTTGACGAAGGCGATCCAAACTGACAGCACCACCAGCAGCAACAGCACACACGCGCGGATTTGGATCATCATTTTGCAGAGGCTCGCCCTAATCCAAATTAGTTTTACGGCGCTGTGGTCGCGACGGCTTATGGCGCCATTTATCGTGTTGGTGCTTGCTTTGTCCGATCCGGTTCGAACGATTGATCAATGCAATTGACGTCCATTTTTGCGGCTATTATATCCGCTTATTATTTTCCATTTTTTACGCCATTTTACACCCCGGGGATCATTTCGACGGTGGTTATAAGGGAAAACCTCCGCTACTAACATCGATGCACAGTGTTAGTTCAGTGAGGTGGAAGCGGCTGAAATGAAGCAAAAAAAACATACACAGAAAACCCACTGCTCGACGCCCCATCCACCAGCACGACCAAACTGTGCCGGACTAATTTCATTGCGCTAATTATGGACAGAGGACACTTTGGTTCGGCTACCGTGGCTTCTATCACTTCCGGTGGCGAATGATTTAATTCCAATCATTAAATTATTATTTGCACCCCGCAAACTTCCCCCATTCTCAAGCTCCCCTCCCCGGGGGGATCTGTGTATCCTGTGTAAGTGCAAGTGAGTGCAATCGATCATAATCGAAAACCTCGTTAGTGGCCGGCACAGTAATTGAGTACGGTTTACAATTTAATTATGGTTAGCCAATGGAGACTTTTCTTTCCCGTGCTCCCTCTTTTTTGTTTTGTTTTCTCGTTGTTAATCTCAAATCGATGCCGTTTATTGGTCAAAGCAGGGCCCAAAGCAGCATCAGCCGCGTGAACATTGTAACACTTCCACTACAACGTATAACGTTGCCCGCTGCCTATCTGTTTTGCTCCCAAAATGTCGGTTCAATGTTTGAATTGGAACCTCCCAGTTCCAGGACTTCTTTGTCTGTGCTTGATGGCGCGACGTAACAGGGCCAAGGCGTTGTTTGAGTTTTCGGTAGCAGCAAACCAATTCCACCGTTCAGCGTGATATGCACAAACAGCTTTCCAATATATCGACCACGTTGCACAGGTGGTACAGAATTTACTTACCTACATCATAACAGCTCCTGGCTCTGCAGGAGCGAATGAAGGAGTACATATTTGTTTGCTTTACCACACCACTCTTTCACCATTCTTGCCACCGTTTCCTATCAACGATTCGCGCCAAAAAGCTGACCGATGTGATGGTGCATAGCAAAGGCTTTCTTGTCAGTTTCATTCGCCTCCCGGCAGGGGTGCCAAGCGGGTGCCAATGCACCGGATCTATCGCGAAAAAAACTCGATAAAATACAAAAACGAACCCACTCTCCCCCGCCGAGTGCTGTCCCAATACTGTCTGTCTGTTTCGGAAACGAAATTGATGTCACCTACTTATATCGACCCAGCGTAACAAGGTGCATCGCGGGCGCATCGTGTGCACGGCCGCGTGCATCGTGTATAGCGCTCAACCGTCATTGCGTCCTCTATTGCACCACGAAAACCACGTACGGGGTACGAAGCAGCATCACGGAGATCGCCAAAACGATGTGTGATGATCCGCTCGCCCGTTTCGACGTTGCACATTGAAACACGGCAAGTGTTGTATGAATGAATGAATGTGGTGTGTTCGCCTCTGCTCGCTCTGCTTTTTCGGGTTTTCCGATGCCCGCGAGACACGTTTTCTTCAATCTACACGGCCGGCCCGGGGGAAGTCCGGGCTGCTGTCCGGATCGCTATGTGGTATGTTATTCGCGAATAGGTATTCATCCATCCGCAGCCACTGCCAAACCGGAAATGTGGTGTGCGACAAATGGCGACCGGGGCTCGATAAGATCCGCTCGCTTTGCGAATGGATGGATTTTTGTTTTGTTTCTGTTTCTGCTGTTTGCTGCTGTTCGGTTCGCGTACTTTATCTGGTTTCATCTGGCGAGCCAGATTGCATTTACAGCATCATCGCAGCAGCATTCCATTCATGAACCGCGGGATACCTGCGGGTTTTCAATTGAATGCACCGGCCGTGGCCATGTAACCGGCGACCGGCTGACTGGCTGGCTGGCAGGCAGCAGGACGCGCTTGCAATTCATTCATTGCATCCACGTTCGATTCTGTTCGTTTCGTAGGCGTAGACAAGCTACGAGGCTTCATAATGGGCACAGTTTTTGGGGCGAAATAGACCTCCGAGGAGCGCCATTGAATGCATCGATGCAGGTATTCGTTACTCGCACTGGTATCAGCGAAATAACAAGATGTATGAATGCCCATTGCAAAGTGTCGTGTTCAGTGCATTTACATGTAGTACATGCTATAAAATGCAAGGCTCAAGCTAAAGGAAAACAAGTACTATCGAGTATAGTTGAGTGTAGCTGAGCTTGAAAGTGTCACTGTAAATTTTGTTACTGTCTAAAGATTTTTTGTTAATACGCTTGATTTTGCAAAATGATTGCAATGCATTGATGTTTTAAGATGGGTTCGATGATGATATCCACATTATGTTTACTAGCATCATGTCAATGGTTCAAATGGAAACAATTATTCGATTATTGGTCGTACCACGCATTCAACAGGGAAAATAGACTAATTATGAGATGGTATCACTAATAAAAAGATAATTGTTCAAACTTCAAACCACTTGATAGGCCCAAGTAAATACATCAGTCAATACATAAAAAATATTACCTCGTGTTAAAAGCGGAAATAAGATTTTAACACATGTAGCAAATTTACGGCCACCGACACATTTAAAAGAAATTAATCTTTCTTAATTTTTCTCTTTCCTAATTTTTCTCTTTCTTAATTTTCGATCATAATTAAACTATGATAAGTAAAATACGAAATAAAATACTTCATCATCGCTCAATGACAAGTTTTGTCTCTCGAAAACTTGATAAAGTACGAACTATGTTAAAACGATGTTTCATAGTATACGGTTGTAACATAACGTTTGCTTACCCAACCCAACAAGGTTTGGATTAAGTTCCGCATATTTGTTCTTAAAAATCAATGATATTGTTGAAGTATTTTTTTATAAAATCAATATTTCGCCACTTCATCTTAGCCTCAATTACAAACAATAACAGAGAAACTTCCATTACGAAACACAATGTAAATCCTTTCCTACAAGCATTTAAAGCAAAGCATTTCGACTACGAATTAGTGGCTTTGACGAATTGAAAAGAAAGACAAGACGCCAAGATCTTTACCACTACTCCTATTATTATTAACATCCATCCAATTTTAAATGATCTCAATTTCAAAAACTCCCCTCTTTTCTCATTTGCAAAACCTTCACCGGGTACGATTGAGATAAATGAAGGAATGGAGAAAACCCGAAGCCATGCGCCTTTACTCTTACTAAACCAAGTGATCTGAAATGGTATTTATCGGTGCTAAACGTGCAAATAGCTATACCTGACACAAAATCATTACTCCCTAAACTCGCTAGAAAGCAAAGCGAAGACCAATTCAACGTCGAATATATCGATTCCGATGACGACGACGAACGAAAATACAACATTCAATCATTAGACAACTTCAAGCATTCAGCAACGTCCAAACGATCCTCCGAATTGCGCATTTCTGCGGTTAAAACAACTGATCCGCACAATCGTTTGATAGATAAATGACCGATAAACTGTGCAATTGATATCCGATACTCATTTTTCGCCCAACTACATCCTGAGTGCGCCACGCTCGTCCATTCCGTCGATTCCATCCATCCATCAATCAGCACACGCTCGAGGGAGCATCACATCGGTGTTCGCTGGCGGAGGCGTTGTGGTGCTTCATCTCGGCTCACCGACTCCCGGGGGCGAGCGCTTAGCGAGCGATTAGAATGCAAATTAATATTGCAAAACCACTCGGCCCCGAAATGAAGTGACTCAATTAAGGTAAAACCTAGCGCTATTGGCGCGACCACCCGTAATTGCTCTATCTAGCGGTTTGACTTTCCACCGTTCCAGCGTTCGTTTTCTTCATCTCCCTTCCAGGTCGAGGTTGAATTGCTAATTCCTGTCCCCGGCATGGCCACCAGCTCACCGACCACCGGCGGCCACCAGGCTCAGTAAATCCTCCCGCGATCGCGTTGGTGACTCTGCTTCGCCATCAAACGGCAGCTAAACGGTTCTGCGCTGTGTGTTGCCTTCTAATATTCAATATCGCATAACCCACGGTCGGTCGGTTCCGTCGGTTGGTGGTAGACTAATTTACCGGGAAACTTCGTGACACCATCACCATTGACATTATATCATCGGCAGCATCTTCATCATCATCATCATCATCATCATCCCATTCCCTCCATAGTCGGCCCTTCGAGACGACACACATCTTCCCCGGGCCAACAAACCAACGCCGGATGATAATAAATTCAAATCACAAAAACCACTAAAGCACTGGGCCCATCTCCCGGTGGGTGGAGGGGCGAGCCCACTGGTAATGTCGGGAAACCCCCGGAGGAGAGGAACCGCACGGCAGCCAAATCGTCGCCTTCGTCTCGCAAATCTTACTCCAAATCTCATTATCATCATCGCCATCGCGCCGCGCTCACCATTGCGAGAAATGCGAGATGCTCCGGCTCCGAATGGTGGATGGTGATGATGAAGGTGGTGGTGCTTCGGTCAACTGGTTCACCACCACCACCACCACCACCAGCCCCAACAAACACCGTCACCAACGTCCCAACTTTATCATAATCGGGAAACTTAATTCCAAATTAATTTGATAAATTATTTATCAACCGACTCCATCTTTCGTTACAATCCCCTAATGCCCGGCAATTATAGTCGGAAAACCCCGCGTCAACCCATCCACGTCCATCGGCACCTCGCCCCGCACCCGAACGGATGTCGCAGGAGTTGCCCAGGAGAATACGCCACCACCAAGCACCAGCAGCATTGTGGCTCTGCGTGTTTGTGTGTTTGTGTGCTTTGGTTGATATGTTTCGATTCCATGACTCAACGGCGAACCTGGAAGTAGCAACAACGACAGAATCAGTAGACGCAGTGGAGTGGAGGATGGAGTAGCCAAGTATCACGTCACCTGCCAGGAAGGAAAACCAACCTGAAGCCAATGTTCGAGTTCGAGGTTCGCTTCATTGCAATCCATTTGATTTGTTGATGATTCAGCGACCGGCCTACTATTGGTTTCATTTTCCTTCTTTCTCCTGTAGCCCAGAGACATCCGCAAAGCCATACCCCGGCTAACGGCATTAAAGTAACGCAGGGTAACGGTGCGAAGCAGGCGCACCGCTCGGCGTTAAGTCAAATATACCGGCAAGACGGTTACAGCAGAGCAGCGAGAGGCCCAACTCCAACTCTTTACTGCCACAGCGTTCAGGCATTGTTTATTTGTTTTCTCAAACACCCGCCCGCTGACTACCTCCCGAGGGCCCCCCGGAGCTACTGCTGATGCCTTCTTCGCCTTCGATCCAGCATTGTTTTCTCATCAACACCAGACGAAAACCAAGGCAAACCAAGGAGCGGATCAGGGAGTCGCAGCGTTCTCGTCCGGGTGTGTTATTGCTGCTTGCGTCTCCTCGCCTCCGTTCGTTCTGTTTGTTCGACGACGGAACGGGAAGCAGTAGCAGTAGGACTCATCGTTTGCTGTTGTTGAATCCGCAGGCAGTGGTTTGTCACCCGGGTACTACTGTGGCTTCTACTCTAGCCAGCCAGCCAACCAGCCAGCCAGGCCAGACCAGGACCTTCGTCTGAAAATCTTAATTTGTCGATTTCTCCTCGGTCTCGGCACTATCAGGCCCGGGCAATCTATTTCTTAAATATATTTATCGAGCCACCGAAGGCGAGGCGAGACGCTGGGCTGGGAAGAGGCTCCTTGAAAAACTCCTATCCTTGCCGTGCTGCCTCCAGTCACCAACAACGCCACCGAAGAGGGATTATTTCTTTCGATTGGCTTCCGATGGCATCTCTCTCGTCTCGAGATTGGCAAGAGCGGAAAGATTTATTGCTTTTCAGCCACGTTGATTATTTTCTCACCGCTTCCGCCCACCGTGTCCGTTCCGTTCCGTGCGCCCTTCTTCCGCCGAACCTTCGACTGAAGATTGTTTCGATCGTGCGCGCCCTCCGGCGACGGCACATCCTAGACGACGACGACGACGCGTCCTGTAAACCTTCTTTCGTTTCGGCAACCGATTTCGCTATCTTTGCTGTTTCAGTTCGCTCTCCTCTATGCCCGATAGCGTCGATAGCACGGTACCA
>NC_064875.1:49397041-49414541 GCF_943734745.1 Anopheles darlingi
TAGAATCATCATCATCTTCGTAGTCGTTTTGATTTTGTATTTACACATTATTTGAATTTTAAATAAACCGTTCCCGAAAGCGGGAGAGCGCACGGGCGGAGGACACACGAACGGATGGAGCACCATTCTCTTTGAGCCCTCCGTCGGGGGTGAATCCTTTCTCGATGTTCCGGCAAACTGGCGCAACTCGATTTCATGGAATCATGGAGGGAAAGCGTTTTGTCGCGTCAACCGGAAATCCATCATCTGAAATCAACGCAAGCATGGACGACAACGAAGGCGAACACTAGAGAACACCAGCAACGCCAGCAGCATTCGGCATCAACTAGCACCGATCGCAACCCGGCAGCAGTCTGTGGCCTAGAGAGCGTAAACGCCTCACGCTCAAGGGCACCGTGGCCCAAAGGAAAGGAAGGAAACGCCATTTGTGGCACCCGGTCGCTGCTGTGTCTATACTGATTCCGATCGCTACGCTTACACCGTTTGCTACGATGGGATCGAGCATCACGGCGCGTCGGTCTGGCGCGAACACCAATCTGTTGCGGATGGCCGATGGATGGTGAAGTAAATGAATTTGGGAGCCGATGGAATTAATATGCTAATTTCTGGATATTTTCTGGCCGCTTGAGCGCCGCGTCGACGCGTCAACAACAACCAGCACCGGTCGCGCGCACCGAAAGGATCTTTTTGGGCACACCATTAGGCTAGCATAAATTGATTTTGGCCCCGAATGCCCACCGCTTCGATGACGCTTCGACTTCGAAGGGCAGAGTAAGAGGCTTAAAGAGCCCACCGGCCCATTGGCCGGATATTTTCTAGTGCTGCTGTGTTAGTGTTAAGTGTTTTGCAGTAATTTTTAGCCTCAAATTACATCAAATCTTCACTGTAATACTGGAGTCGTTCGTGAATTTTTCCTGGAACCGCTCACGGTTACCCCCCCCCCCCCCCCCCCCCAGAATAACATGAATACTCTGCTCAACAGATCAACGGGAAAGCCACCAGGCAAATGGTCTCTTCCTCTCTCTCTCTCCTTCTCTGCCAAGGGACTGCCTCTTGTGTTGCAGCATCGATGCGTGGCGACGCGCAAATCAACAATCGTAACAATAATAAAATGCCTGCCAACCATCAAATCCTCGCCATCACCACCACCCTATGCCATCTCCTGGCACTGGAGATCAGAACCGGTGGTGGGGCCACCACCGCGTGTTTACTTAGCCGATAGGATTTTCGCTGAATATTGAATTCACGATTGCTAAACGTTGTCCCTTTCGCCGGCGACCAGGCAAGGCCACGAAGCATCCTTCCTCTCCTTCTCTCTCTCTCTCTTCTTCTTTTAACCGCTTTGTACGATTTTTTCCCCTGATTGTGTGTTACGAGTTTTTCACGCTTTTCACGCGCGCGCCGCGAAGCCCAAAAGGTGTGCCGTGGTGTAAAAGATGGATTGCTCGTTCGTCGGTTAGGTGGAAAAAAAAGGAGAGAAGAAATCCAATCCATGCCGGCGGCCTTGTGCCGTCGGGGCCGAATGGTACGTACTGGCCAAGGTTGACGTCACATTTGACGCGTGCTTTTTATGATTTATTCTAACACACCGCCACCTCTAGCTCACCTCAAGCTTACCCAGCATCAGCTGCCCGGGGTTTGGGAAGGGTAGGGTGGATGGTCGCCGATTGCCGATAAGGGTGGTGGAACAGGAAAAACGGTGACCTCTAGCATCGACATTCCGATTTCCGACATTTTCGGGTGTCGAAAATGAGTAATGATCAAACGCTGCCAACACGTCACCGAACGCTCCGTGATCCGTGTACGTTTACCTTACACAAACACCAAGGAAAACACCAAGAAAAAAGCCACCCCCAAAAAAGGTGACCAGCTGCATGGTGGAGTGGGGGAAGGGGGGTCGGAAAATTAAGGAATTTTGTTATTAGATTGTGTGCTACGTCACGTCCGTCCCCTAGGGTTGATCGAAGCTTGTGCCGCCTCACTTAACTCGATGTGTTAAGTTGGCTGTGACTTTCGATGACAAACGCACGCCTCGGGATGTTGTTAGGTTATGGGTGTCGCGTGTGTCAGCGAATTTTACTGCGGGGAGCAAACATCCTCCATTCAATGGCCACTAGGATGAGGATCATTCTATGGCATCGGCGTTCGCGTGTGTTAAATTAAAAATCATCATCCACCCTTAGGCCATGATGCGATTTGAGATTGTGTCATCGGCCCTGATTCTCCTGCGCTAGCTGATCATCGATCATCATCTTGGAGTTGTAATATCCGCCTTTTTTGGAGGAGTTTGGAGGGACACCAATACAGGAATTGCGTTTTATTTCTTGCGAGCTGCGAGCCATTATTTAGATTTTCTACTTTACACACGAATGAATTAATTCCCCATGATATGAACCGTTATTACACACACAAAACCCATTGAACCGTCCGTGTCAAGGCTTTTGATCGACCGGGCATGTGATAAGAAGACCCAATCAGCTGCCGTAATTATGCGCCACACCGAGAGAGCGTCGCGATTAGAGAGATCGACCGAGCCCGGGACAGTGGACTGAAGTTTGCTAATTTTTACGCAACACCCAAAAAACCCCCAAGAAGACGACGACGACGACGACGCAATCGTATCGCGCCGGTGGTCGTGGTCGAGAAAGTCCGCCGGAATACGGCGGCAATCACCTTCAGGCTCACGGCCCCAAGGTGAGAAGGCACGGGAGGAATCAACAGCAAGCAAAAGCCTACCAAAAATCCAATTTCGTCAGCATCACTGCGTGGCCGCTTTTTAAAGGCTAGCCCACTGGTTTAGTAACAATAAGCTTTCAAACGAACGATCGCGAACGAACGAAGACAGCTCGATAGCTCCGTTCCTCTGGCCCCGGCACCGGGCCCCGGCTAGACCCCGACCATCGACACAGATAAATGACAGTGGCTTTCGGATGGAAAATATTTTCGACAACGGTGTGGTAAGATGCAGATTAAGCTAGCAGCGGCCGCTTGTTAACTAACCCAATAGCCATCGCTTCGACGCGATCGGTCTTGGGCAAGAGCGTGCTAAGATGGACCCCCGTGCTTCGCTGGTTGCCTCAGCACGGTCCAGACGTCATGTTGCGCCGAGACGAAACCCGTGGGTCCAGCAGGAACCCGAACCCTCTTCGAATTGGGTGTCTTCCAAAAATACGATCTTCAAGGTTAGGGCTGATGACGTAGCCGTTGTTGTATTTTGCTGGAGATCTTCTCCAGTAATACATAAAAAAAGACAAGAAGAAATGACACCTTCAGCTGTCCCTGATTCGTCGGATTGGTGCATCGGTGCATACGAATGCAGTTTTAGTGGTTTCAAGGTCCTTCTTTTTTACAACGGGCATTGAATTGCGCACTAGAATTGTGTGATGGAATCCAGTTTTTTTTTTGTCATGAATCCTACTACAGTCGTGCTGCTGTTGCTGGTGCATGGGCACAGAATGTGTGAAAATAGTTTCTATTAAGTTGTAGAACTATCTTAAAAAAATATTAAACGAAATGCTACGAACTGCGTCGATCACCTACCCGTCACAAGCACAAT
Source organism: Anopheles darlingi (assembly GCF_943734745.1). Classification (NCBI taxonomy): domain Eukaryota; kingdom Metazoa; phylum Arthropoda; class Insecta; order Diptera; family Culicidae; genus Anopheles; species Anopheles darlingi. The sequence continues at coordinate 49,400,598 of NC_064875.1, forward strand.
TTCTTTTTTCTCCATTTCGATGCACTGTTGTGGCTTTTTTTGTTTTTGTTTGCTCGCAAAATATCACCTTACACGACACTCCCGATCACTCTTCCCGATTCCCGGGGTGCCACAAATCTTAAATCACTTTCGATGCTCTCCAGCACCAACTGCTGTGCACGAAAAACCGGAACACACGTGGCCACTATTTGGTCTGCTTTTTTTTCGGGTTTTCTTCGGATCGTTTTTCGATCACCGTTGCTTCACTCGCACTCGTGTTAACGGCCACGGGATGTCAAACGATATCACCTTGTTTGCTGACTCTTCACGATCGGCGGTTACACAATCATCTGAAGGAGGAGGAGGAGGAGGAGGCACCTACACCGCGTTACCATACGCTTTCCATGCAGAAATGATCACGCCAGCAGTTTGTTAATTATCGTCGGTATCGTGTCGGACACGTGGCTGTCAAGGTCGTAGGACCGTGTGCCTGATGCGCCACTCTTCAGTGCTGACTTTGCACTACTCCGTTTCTGTTGAAAGCCTATGCCACGATACGTTGAGCCACGGAACGGCCGCGAACTTTGCTGAAGCTTGATATCATCCGATGCGCATCCACACCATACGCCTCCGGCCGGACAACTGATCCGGGACGGGCGCGATCGAACGGTTCGTCCACGCGCGCACCTCGAGATACGAATTTTTGGATGTTTCTCCTTCCTATACGAACACCAACGCAACCAGCAACCAGCAGACAGTCCAACACAACAGTCGAAAGGGAAAACGAAAGACAATCGAGCGGCCAGCGATCACACGGTCGTCTTTCGCCTGCGTGCGTGCGTGCGTGCGTGCGTGCGTCCGTGTGTCTTGTCGTGGGGCGCCGTTCGCCAATGGCCATCGCGGCCCAGTTATCGGTTGCGGTTCGGGTGCTGGCTCTACCCTTTTCCGTTGTTTTGTTTTGTTTTTTTTCTTTTCTCCCTTTTGCCGGTGACAACGGAGAGGTGACAGACGATCGCCGAGCCCACATCGCCGAGAGCAACATCAACGTTATGCAACAATAACCGAATTCACCTGCGACCACGGTACGATCGCGATCGTACCGAACGAACGTTTCTTTCTCGTAGATATTGGTGAAATTTGGAGCATGGACTGGCGTCTACGATACCGGTGGAGGCCACCGGTGAAGCGGGTCTGCTAGAGATTGATTACTTTCTATCAACGTTTTCGGCGTCATCAGGCAATGGGATGCTGCCTGCTCACTCCATGCCATTTGTTTGTATAACAAAAAGCGTAATTAAAATATATTTAAATAATGATGTTTTATGTAATATGATCATACTGTTCATGGTGGTTTCTAGGAAACTTGCGATACTGTAAAATTGACAACAGATACTTTTGTAAGTTGAATTCTCAGTAGTATAACCATGCAAAAAAAACTCAATACTCTAAATGAACTGAGCGTTTAAAGCTCACAAAGCGCATTGAATAAAATATAAAATGGAGAATTAAAGGAATGAGCACAAATACTGAAACTATAAATGCCCAAACTATTAACTAGAGTGAACAAATGATCGTCAGAGTGAAATCTTTTTCAAACCAAAAGTAATCTATTAAGCACATAAAATACCAAAATAAAAGAATTCCAACTAAAATACGATAATGCTAGAGAAAAGGTTTTATGAAATATAATTTTATGTATGAAAAGGAATTTTCTAAAACAGATAACAAAGAATTCACAAAGTGTAAGCCTTGGCCACACGGGGCGAAAATTTGCGCGCAAATTTGCACATTAATGCCAAAATGTTTTCGCTTCGTGTGGCAGGGGTAAAAACCCGAAAATTTATGCCGAAATGTCAAACGTATTGTTTTCATCTGTGTTTTGGCCGCTGAAGTTAATTTCCGAATAAATTTTGCAGTTTTTAACGATTTTGTTGCTGTTGCTGTTATATTTATATTAAAAATGCAAAAACAATACGAAAAGAACCTACATTTTCGTAAATAAAGCGTTCGATAGCGTCAAGGGTTCAGCGAAAAAGTCCGCGGACGTATAAAAGTTTGACAGCGTGTAAGGGTTAAGCGAAACCGTTTTGGCATTAATTTTTTCGTTTGCGCTAGGGTTTTCGCCCCGTGTGGCCACGGCTTATGGATATCAACTATTCCCTGGGGCATGTACTATACTATACTGCCCTGCTGTTACTATTATGAGCAACAATAATAGCTTGAATCAATAACACCTTCAAACATCTCATCAATTCCGTACACAGCGAACACAACAGCGTCCACCTGAAATGATCACGCTAATCATCGTCGATTAGATCCGATCCCGGACCGTGGCAGAGGGTGGCTGCCCCAGCGGCGTGCGTTTATTGACCAGCATACACACCCCCTAACCGCACATTAGCAATCCGGAACGTTCGTGATTGACTGTCCACGGAAGATAATCGGAAGGAGTTAAAATTTCATTGCAAACAACAAATCATCACCCAAAACACGGTACCGCGCAACTGGTACCGCGGTGTTGCAGTGGTAAATGCTCAAAATTAACGCAACACACAAACCCCGGAGCGGGACTGGCCGCACGCGGAAAGGTGGGCAGTAAAATAGATTAATTTCCGAAAATCGGAAAACCCAATCATTTTTCACCCATCCGCAAGGCCACAGGCCACCCCATCGTTGGGCGGCCTGCATTGGTGCATCCGCCGTCGAATGTGCTTCCGGTCATATATCGGGCGGATAGAGGGCCAGGGTCAGGGGATGCTGCAGCATTTTATGATGCGCGTTCTCTCTGTGTGGTGCCGGATGATGAATTGCCGCGCCACGGTAGCTGACCCTGTAATTCAGATATTTTGAACCGCGCTCTAAACAAGCTTCAATCCATTATATTTTACCGCGGTGATGGCCACTTTCACAGCCGAGGGTAGCAGCCGGTTAACGTAACACAAACCACCAGTCCACCGTTACTCCAGATGTCATTTGAATTGCATAATGATAATCTAACGAAACACTGACCATCAACTTTCGCATCAATAACCGAAATATTCGACATACAGCAGCTTTGTATCCGTTCACTCTGGTCAGCAAGTGGTGCATGCGTGGCACACTCGATCAGGCAAGTTGATGCTGACAATAATTTTCCAAATGAAATCAATTAACACTAATTTTAATTAATTTTACCATATTTCAGCGTAATTATTTATGTCTACCCAGTGGTACCTGGCACCTTCTCCCAGCACCTGCCGTACCCTGACCCCAACCGGCTTTATGCTTATGAATCACATTTCATTTTAACCTTTTTTATATGGGCTTTTCAGTTTTGTTTTGCCTTTCTATGCTACATTCATTCAGCATTCAGCCAATGTGGCGCCTCTTCACAATTACCATCCCCGTTCCGACCGACCGACGGAGAATCTCCGAACGCGGATCAATAACCATGCTCCCTTGCCACCACCGTGAATCGATCGCATCGAACAAGCAAAGCAGTTTGTGATGCTGTTCAATACGGAGCATCGATGTGAGGCGTTTTTTTTTGTTTTTTGTTGATTGGAGTTTAATTTTCCCACACACAGAGTGCCTTTATTTATCACGCCTTTCGCAGCTCAAATGAGAAGATAATCTTTAGCTGCCGGCCACACGCCGATGAAAGTAACCCAAATTGATGTTGCTACACTTCCGGTTTCTCCTCCCGTAATCACATGCTGTTTGCGATGCGCCGATGGACATGAAATTGATCGGCCCTATTTGGCGTGCCAAGATATCGGATCGGCAATGCATTGTTAACGCAATTGAATTGCCTTCAACATCTGGAAAACGTGTTTACGAACAACGGTAGTATGGTTTTTCAAATTGGTCCTTGCTACTGGATGGTCAATCTCCGTGATATCGAAATTAAATTGAATGTTAAGGGGGAGGGGAAAGAAATGAAAAAAGCATGCCTCCGTGATTCGGATTTTGCACTCCAAAAGTGGCTTCATCACCGGACCGGAGCTACCACTCCGATACACTTATGATGTTAATTGCATTTTAATTATTGCAGCGATTAAACCTACGACATGCATTTTGATATGGTGTTCGTGCAGTTTCGTCCTCCCCCGAACTGTGCTCTCTGCTCTCGTCCAACCATCAGGGGCAGTTTGTGGTCAGGTATTTCGGGTACGCAACTGGCAGATGATATGAAATGGCAAATGGCGACATTGCGAAGTCCACTCCCCTTGCCCAAGATCACACTTCGCCACGCGATTTGACCCTGGGGCACGGCGCGGCATGTGTGTTGCGCAGCGAATTGAAGCGATGCTGTATAGTCCCCTATATAGTGATAGTCGTCATCAAAGTGTGCTGTGATTCCATTTCGACAATGCTTTCATCCGCTCGACGAAGCGCCAACATCGGCACTATCATTATTATTATAATTACTGCAATTTTTGGAGGTCTCCACGGGCTGTCGGTGCCAAACACAAATGAATTTTTGGAACCGAACAAAGCAACCGTCAGCAACATTTCCGGAACAACTATGCGGCATATTCACCAGCCTACGGGGCCCGGTTGTGTTCAAATGGCTGAATCGGAACATCGTGTAAAGCAGACAATCAAAAAGCGTACATATGTGCTGAGCCGGGTTTTAACCGTTACCTCCAGAGAAAATCCGGTGACCATTGACCACACACCGGCTGGGTATACCACAGTCGGATGAATGTTGCTTGAGTTGTGATACACAGGTTGCTCGAATGAGCCCCAGAATACCATGTCAGGCCGACGATGGTTATTTCATCATTCGACTCCAAGCTTAATTACCTGGTAGTCCCAGTTATGAATATAACATTCGCGCCAAAGCCAAACCGTAAAACGCAATAACTACGACATTCCATCCAAATTTAAAACTACATTTATGGAATTTGTCGAACAACAATACTGAAAGTTGGTTACAGTAGAACATGAAGACAAGCTAATGCATGAGGGACTGCATTTGCATATCGAATCTCAAATATCGGCGAACAACTGCCCAAATGTCTCCAAAAGCGAGTATGTCGTCGTCATTTTTGCACAAAGTCACCGAACCATGCGCAAAAGAAGTGGTAAGCTCGTTAATCAAGGGAGCCAGGTTGTTAGCGACGGTGTGTGAATCTTTCATCTTACGTCATTCTCCGTGCTAACTCCAGTGTCTAATCAAAGGAGCCTGTTGTCTGTTGGCAACCTTTGATCTTTTTTATCTATTAATGCGTCTCTTCCGAATAAACTCTATTCCATGCATATGATTGGCGCTCTTCAATGGCAAGTGTGAACACCGATTTGAATACAAGATTTAGTATCATGATTGTGTATTCTAGTTGCCTGATTAATTTGCACAATCTCGATTAGCAAATCTCCAAGGCAACTGAAATAGAATAGGTTTGCTTTAAAAACCTATCGAAACCTACCATCGAATTAACGAGTGTAAAAGCACCATTTGAGAAATCAATCCTTTGTAAGAGAAGCACTATTCAAATACAAAAAATTGCAAGAACTCAGTACCCCGCTTCGTACTACAACCTTTGCAATAATTGGTAAACTATATTTTCTTTTCGTTTCTATTGAAACAATGATGTGTCCAGGACCTACAAGCGCTGAAGTTACAGTAAAGCACACACACACATACAAAGATATGAACACATAAATCACTTCTTGCCTCTTTTACTTCCGTTATATATTACTGTATTTTTTCCAGTAGTTAGTGTTAATACGTAATTATTATTGCTAAATTCCTGTGGAAAGCCAACCTTCAATGAACTGCTGAATGAACATTGGCGCTTTGGCCTCTTCTGTGACTGACTACAATTTGCTAGATTGCTGCAATTAGCTTTTTTCCAGTACTATTTCTAGCAAAAACAACTTCAAGGAGCATCGCCATCATCAGATGACTCTATCGTTTACTCCACGAACATGGTTTCATATAGATTTGGGGGAACGCGCAGTTTTCGTGCGATACAGTTTGTTTGCGCTTCTAACAGTTATTATTGTCCTTGCCGATTCGCTTCGAACGCGATTTGTGTCTAGGTCTTTATGGTATGTGACAAACAACGGATCAAGTTTGTTGATAGAAACACGAACGATTAAAAGTTTGTCAAAGCCAAGTTTGATAACGCAAACCGTTTTAGATATTTCTATCACATGACTCATGCGATGCGAAATAATCGTGGGAAATAACGGACAAAACACATTCACTTTCCTTAAGATTTGTGTTGTTTCATATTCTTTAAATATGTCCCTAATTAGAATGTTTAATATTCTTTATGATCCGTGTTTATGCACAGTGCTGTATGTTTTAGGCGTTCTTTTCAGGATGAATCGATTTAAGTATTTTGTATGATAACCTCACGCTCTCGATATCAGGGTAAGTATGTTTTGGATCATAACGAACGTAAATCTTATCCAGAAACGTTCACAGTGGGAGCCAAGACTTGCAAGAGCAATAATAATATTTAAACTCGTTAAAGCAATTGACGTTCAATTTTAATCCTAGTAATCCTGTTGCTTTTAAAACATTTTATTTTACCGTAATTTTTTTTCTATTTCAGCTTCACTCTCCTTACTTAGAGAACACCCTTTCGTACAGATTTTAAATACTACGAGATCATTTTCAATTTGCTTGCCCTTACATTTACCGTTGATATGAAAGAAAGAACACAACACAAATAAAAAAAATCGAAAATAAAAGTAAAGTGGTACATTGAATGAACTCTTTATTCAACCTACCCTTGTATCGACATAACGACGATTGAATTTCTTGTTTTTAAAATCAACACACTTTGGAAAGCGACCATGAGCGGGACTGCTTTGTTCGATCAGCAAATCGGAAAACCCGTTAAAATCCTTATGATGGACGATTATTTTAAAAAATAAACAGAAACAGAAGCATCGATTGGTTTATAACTTTTCACCCGTCCCCATTTATGGCCTAGCTAAGTGCTTTCACCGGTAACACTATCTACTCCGGTTTCGCGCATGTAGAAAAGCGTTTAATTTTGTCACAAGTACGATGGTTTGGTTTGAATTTTGGTTTTTTTTTTTTGTTTGTTCTTATTATGTTTATGATTGCTTTCCCCAAAAAGGCCTTTCAAACACGAAACATTGTTTTCCTAGGGTTACTCGCTACTGTTACGGTTAGCTGAGATTCAAGCTAATCCAACGACAACACAGCATCAGTCAATCGGCGCCGAACGTTAGGTTTTGTTTCACACATTAACCGCTGCTTTTCTTTTCTACACTTTATCACATAGTAAGTGTTAATTTTTTGTTTTTTTGTTGTTCCTGTTGTGAATGCATCGGCAGCACACAGTAGGCCAAAGCCGTTCTCGCTATATGGGGGTTCCAGTTGCAAGCTGCATCATCAATCCGAATAGCGGATTTGTACGATCAATAGCTTTCTTCTGCTTCCGTTTGGCTTACTACATTCGCTATGTAATGTTGCATCATAATTGTAGAAGTAATTTTCATACCAACGCGTTTACTAAGTACACATAGTCCGATCGTAGAGAACAATTGAGAAGAGACGGAACAATGCTCCGTGCTATCGTCATTAGAAACGCGAAACGAAACCATTTCATCGTACATCACATGTCCCTAATGCTCTAATATTTTTAATTGTCACTCGACGAGTACAGTGGCCGTATCTCTTGCTCATGCCCGCGAACATGCGCCTCCGCCTTAGCCGCTCATATCCCAATCGATGGCACTGATACACACAGCAACATGCAATGCTACTTATAGCGCCATGGGGAGGCGGGGGGGTGTGTACATCTCTAACGTGGTTCCCTTATCCTAATGCAAATAACAACGGATGTCTTGAGGATATAACAAATATCGAGTAGCTGTGTGTATATGTATATATGCATTAACAAATGACCAGCCGCATCTCGAAGCCGCTTGTTTGAGAAGAAGAAGTATTTTACGTATTCAACACAAACATAGCGACCGAGCATCTCGCTTCTGATGCCACCACACTCACAAACATGACATTGTGTTTAGGGCACCACGGCACCATTACGATGGACGGCTAGACCGGAACAGTGCAGACATATCCTACGATGGGCAGGAAACGCATGATGTACCAGCATGGCATCAGTAGGAAAGAGCCGATGGTGACCGAGAACCGACGGTGAAGTCCTTATACTGCGAGAATACTGATATCTGCAAAAGAAAATTCAAGCTGCCATTATTATGCGCGGTGACATTTCCAATTGGACTAAATCAAATTTACGATATCTTCACGATAAATCAACAAACACCATGTTAGTAACCTAATGGCGTGCATAGCTAGACGAACAGCATTATGAATAATGATTTAGCATTGTTCAAACTAAACTGAATAATCAAATGAGGATATGGCTGATGTATTAAAAACGTTCGAATGATATTTAGAAAAATGTTTAGAAAAATATAAATGGAAAGATATTGCTAACATTCGCTTATCATAAAACAGATATAGCAGAAACATGTTCAAAGACACGATACAAATTTTAAAAAAACAGCAAGCCAAAGACCCCGGACTCAATGTCACTAATAAACAACGCCAGTCACCCTTATCAAACTACACAAGCCCATTGGTCGATAGTAGAAAAAGCTACCGAAAAAAGAGAGCGGAAATTGATAAGCAAACCAAAAATCAATCATATAGATCCTTGTCACACGCCTATACGACGCCAGTTGATTTCAATCAGCAACGAATATCAACGGAGTAACAACAACCGTTTCCTTATCGCAGCTTAACGGTTACGATATCCTCCTGTGTTGATAACTGCATTTACTGAATCACACCCAACTCAGAACAAAGTGTGAAGTGGTGACTAATTGGTAGAAGCTACCCCCTATTAATAGACGAGCTTGTCCTCGGCGGCGCGACCATCGCGATTAGCGCGTTGAGCGTGAAATTAAAGTTCTCATCTGCGGTGTAGGCGAAGGTCTTACCTTATCTTTCAGCTGCTGGCACAGCTGCAAGGCGACAGTGAACAGCACGAGCACCTCGTTTAACCACGGCACTGAGCACTCGGCCTGACATGAATCGAATTTCATCGTGCCCTGGAAATTCGTCAGCTGGTACGCCACAAAGATCAACTTGTGGCTCTGGATGTAGAAGCTGATCGCCAAATCTTCCGGCAGGTTCGGCGAGAGGGCCTTCATGTTGCGGCTCTTCATCAGCTCGTCGATCGGTTTCTTGCGTGGCACCACGAGAGAGGTACGACCCCGCTGCAGAGCCCCAAGTATGTTACCCAGGATGTGCAGTACCTCGTCGGACGTTTTGAAGTGATACGCACTGTCCACATTGTCGATGTGGTTGATCGCTTGCTGTAGATGGTTGGCCGCATCCTGCACCTGCTGTATCTTCCACGGATAGTCCTGTGTGATGGAGGTCCGTTGGATTTGCTGCTGCTGGCGTTGCACCTTGAAATTGATATCCTGCCAGGCCCAACAGAACCATTAAAATTCATCTATTTTCGAAATGAAACACACTGACACGACCGACGTCGCCGATGTACCTACCGCATGTGTAATGCTGTCTCCGGTCAGGGTAACGACACATTTCAGTTGTTCCGGAGCGGCTGTCAGCACGAATTTATCCTGTTTCTTGCCCTCATTGCCGTACAGCGGAACCGGAAATCGGTGGGCACACTCCACCAGGATGGCGTGCAGTTGCTTCAGCACTGAATGTACCTCCTCGTGCAGTACCCACTCGAATTCCACCTGCTGTGATTGACCGACGTGGCGTCGGCAATACCAGCAACAAGGACAATCGAAGCAGAAAGGGGAACCCAAAAAAAAACAAGAAACAAAAGAAAACAAATCCAGTCACAGTTACAAGGATATTCGATTAAGTGCATCCGGTGGTGGTGGCAACAGCGCGCTGGTGTGGCGTGCTGGTAGGACGTCGCGTCAACAACCTTGTGGGGTAAATTTAGATCGCTCGAACATCGAACCCTGACTGGATGGAGTACGCTTGCTACCCCGTCCCTCTTTACTGCCAGCGAAGATGGCATTAAGCTACCGCTTGTTAATCGATAGCGTTCCATCGTGAGTGTTGTGTCAATGAGTCTCCCTTTGCTTTATCATTCGGCCAACCACCAGCATGACACACCAGCTCTCTCCCCCGTGAACGATTATGTACAATCATCAACGGCGCTGATAAACCGCGAGCCGCAATGAAGGGGAAAATGCATAGCAACTACCGAAGCGCCGCAAGGTGACACATTCCATAAATCTGAGCCCCTTTCCCCACGGCCGACCGACCGACCGACCAAACACTTTGCATACTGATTGAGGCAACCCGCTTCCCGCTCATGGCCTCCTCTATCGTCGCTTACCAAGTTGGATGCTTCCTCCTTCTCGCAGTCCGCCATTCTTTGGCCTACTTTTCGTTGCACGGGTGGCCGACGGTTGTACGGACCTGACGACGCCGCGTGACCGCTGCTGTGCCGGAAGCTGCTACTGCGATCGAACTGGTTCACGCTCGATCGGCTCGGCGAGGGCGAGGGTGCTGCAGAAGTGCGATCGCCCGAGGGTGCTGATTTTGAGCTGCCAAAGATGTGGTCCAGATAACGCAATCGTTGCGTCGATGGGTTCGGGGAGGGCACGGGTGTCACGGTGCTGCCGGTGCTGCTGCTGCCCTCGGAATCCTGCTGATCGGAGAACGTGACCTTTCCCTTCTTGCCACTCTTGCGCCGAGACTGTGGTTTGTTGAACCAATTCGATCCGCTGCTGTTGTTGTGGCGAACACAGAGGAGATACAGAGAAAGATATGGGAGTAAAATCGGAGAGCACAGAACGTCCAAGTAGGCGTACACGCACAAGGATGTGTTTTTCACTATTTCGGATTCGATCCTTTCGACCGGATCTTACGCACGTACACGCACCGGACGGGATTTCGTGATTTCCTGAGGACACGGCGGATCCAGCAGGATACGAGAAACAACCACGAAACGAATGTTTTGGTTTTCTCGCGACGGCGACGACGGCGGTTGTCACCACTGCTCGAATTTCTCGAGCACATTTAGCACACGGTTCACACAGCGGGCTAGTCACTCGCCGGGAAAAGGATTCTTCCCGCCCGATGTTTGGCGTACGGACGAAATTCTGATCCTGATCCAGAGCACTAGATTGAAACAACACCGAACGCCTGATTATTGATGCAGATTTATTGCTTCATAAAGTAGAGAACGAATGAAACAAATATCGAATCGTTAATCGCAGGAAAGCGCCTCGGAATCTAGTATCCTTAAGAGCGCCCTTGACGCGACCACTTACATCTTCATACGTTTACCCTCCGATTCTTCAATATCGCTGGCATATGTGACGACGATGGTCTCCTCAGCGCTGTACTGATCGTGGTGGTTCGATCCTTCCTGCTGCTGGCCGAAGCCTTGGAATTCGTCCTGCGAAACGTCGACACTGTGATCCGGTGATCCGATGATGCCAGCCAATGCCCGAGCAGTTTCATTATCCGTGGGATCCGGGATGTACAACGGGTCCCCCGGGATGACGCGAATGGGCGAAGTGGGTGCCGAGTTGACCTTGGAGCGGGAACCGGACCAACGCTGGCGCCGCTTGCGGAAACTTTGACCAATCAATTTCGCTTCCACGCTGTAGTCGAGACGCCAGAGGCAACCTTTGCCCGAATCTTCCTGTCGTCGGGGTGCCTTGATGAAGTAAGGATTGAGGCTCAAGTTGTGGCGAATCGAGTTCTGCCAGCCTTTGTTGGTAGTGTTGCGAAAGTAGGGGTAGCTCTTCATGATGGCCGCATAGATACCGGACAGGGTGAGCTCCTTATCCGGGGACGAACCAATTGCCTGCACGATCAGCTGGGAGTAGCTGTACGGTGGTTTCTCCTCCTCTGCGTTTTGAGTTGCTGGTGAAACTCCCTGCCGCGGACTAACGCTGCGGCTATTGTTAGCACTCGTCGCAATCGTCGGTGACTGATAACCGCTGTCCATGAATCTGCCGGCATCCTCACGAGTTTCCCAACCGGCTTCAGCACCAGCGGCAGGAATTGCTACTTGCAGACTGTAGGGTGACGGCTTAGCGCGACTACTAGATGGTTTTGCGTTGTTCGACAAGCTCTTATTTCCTGGCGACGAAACGGGAACGGTGTTTCCTTTGCCGAGATTCAGGGATCCAAGAGATCCGGGTGGCAGTAGAGCGTCACCTAGATCGAGCGTTTTACCGATCATGTTCTCGAACTTGAGTTCCATTCTTGTGCTCGGAAAACGGATGGTGCAGTACGGGGGCAGCTGGTACGGCTGGATACTTTGCGGAATATGCTTGTTGTCGAGGAACAGGCCATTCTTGCTAAGACACAGCAGAGTAAAATCATTGCCCTCCCCGCGCTTGATGATGTAGTGTTTGCGGGATACGAAGCTGCTATCGGCGACATGGAAGTCAACCCGCGAGGTGGATGAGTTGCGGCCAACAACGACCATATCTTCGCCGATGAGAAGCGTCTGCTCAGGTCCGATTAAGCGAGCGATGAAGTTGGACGTTATGCGAGTAGGCGCGGCGGAATCGTTGCTCAGCGCTTCGCCGCCATTCACGGAAGATCCGGCCGGTTTGCTTCTTCCGCCGCCCCTGTCACCGGCTCGCTCGCTTGTCTTCACACCCTCGTCGAGTGCACCGTTGTGCGCCATTTCGGTTATGGCGCAGGATCACCACAATGTTCACTCGAAAACAAATGCTTTCTTCTCGTGTACTCGCGTGCTTCACTGTCTCGAATTTTCGCTTCCGAAATCGTGAATTCGCGTGAAATTGTTGCTGAGATTTTTTCCAAGTTTGTTTGTTTATTTCATGCGTCAAATGTCAGAAAAAAACAAGAAGAAGCAGAACAAGAAGAGTTTCACTACTGCTCGATTCGAGTGGTTTTAAATTTCAAAGCACTGCAATCCGTTGGCGGGAGTTCTGCAAAAAACTTCATTTTCACTTTATGCCTGGAAATGGAACGCACTTTATATCCACAAGCGAACTGAGCTCTTCTTCCCGGACCATACGAACGAACTTCTCCATCATTTGATCCAGGAATCTTTTAAATCACAAGTTTCGGCCAAATCAAACGCTCGACGCAAAACGCTTCAAAAAACGAGGCCAAAGCGGGTGCAATCCCCGAAGAACTGTTCAAACTTTCCCGTTGTTTTCCGAGGCTTTGCGCCAATCCTTCATGATTCACACGATGCTACGGCCTATTATTGCAACCGTGTTAATGAGTGACTAATCGGTCAAAGAGCATAGCCGCCGCCGAGAGCTTACAATTCCTCTAAATCGTGTTATCATTCCTCCAGTGAAAAGGCAAATTTTCATTAGCGTCTTATCAAAGGACACAAATTAAAAACCTTCTGCCAGTTTGTTATCATCCTTTTATCATAGATCTTTTCCTTCACTTGTCTACAAAGCAGAAGATAACACACGAAGAGAAGAATCACGAGTGGTGCTGCTCTTGGCTTGTCCACTCAACATTTCGATCGTTTAGCCAACAGATACGCGGACAATTCAATGAGAGGGTAATTGAATTAAACACGATACCCACACGCACGATGCACACGATGATTTGAGAAGGAAACGGTAGCGATAGTGAAAGTGTGATTACGAATCATCTGCTGGGTACTTAAGTTGAACAGCTTCGTTTACTTACAAGCGTAACATCGCTGCCGGAGGTTTATACCGGAGGAGGATACCGCAACAATCACTTGAACTCTCTAGGTGAGCTGAACTTTAAACAACCAATCGAATTATTGACGAATCTCACCAACGTTCTCTACTAGAATGAGCAAAGCACCGTGTGCGGTCGCGGTCGCGAGGAATCGGAATTCAGCGTCACCCCGCGTGATCAGCACATGCGACCAATGAACGGCACGGAGCTACTTTTGGGGCAGAAGGTGGCGGTGGTGGTTCCGATAATGATGAAAATCAACAGTAAGACAAACAGCGTGGTATCGCGATAGATGGAACGGTGCGCCA
>NC_064875.1:49419541-49437041 GCF_943734745.1 Anopheles darlingi
TTACTATCGCCATGATCTAGACGGTGCAAGAAGCCGAGAACCACTTTTCCCGGGGGCACCGAAAAATCGGTGCAAGCGGAATGGATTCGAGATGTTACAGTCGAGAGGCGAACCCCAACATTACACACCAACGGACACAACACACACAAACAGACACCCCCTCTCTCTAGGAAGCTGGATAAATGGCTGGCGTTTCGGAAATCGTAAACGGCGTATCGTGCGGCTGTACTCTTACATGTTTCAATAATTTGTTTTGTTGTTTTTCGTGTGCGATCAAACGCGTATTTGTCGTATTCTCGTCCTGGCAATGGATGACCGTTCGAGAGGGTAGAGATTGTTCGATTTAAATACAAATCTATAGGATAGCAAATATTTACAGGACACACCAAAATGAAACCACTGGTCAAGATAGCAGAAAGTAATAACCCAGACACCTAAACCAGAGGAGTGCACCACTCTACCTTTTCTTAAACCACTCCCCGGCACCGTTGTAGATGTTTGTTCGTTTCGGGATGGAGCGTGCGGCGCTAGACTAGTAGAATGTCCCGTCCGCGTTCCCATTGCATCTACGTATATAAAGGATGGCAATTTGCATAGCAGAGCAGAGAGAATGGTTGGAGAGGAGAAGCGAAAAACTGCAGCCTACTTGGGTGTAAATAAAACGTGTGGTTGCAGAACATCTGCATTTTGCTGTTCTTTAAATTACATCCGAAGTGGTGCTTCTATTAAAACTCTACAAGGCTATCTACAAAGCTCTATGCTCCTTTTTTCGTTAAATTTCGGGTTGCTGTTTCACCATATATTTAAGTATTCAACTATGGGTTTGTAGCTGCGGCATTGGAACAAGTTTGAACAAGTTGTCAAACATCCTGACAAGCGGTTCACAGATAAAGCCGCTCTCTAAACAGTAAAAACAGCCAAAAATAAGCGATTCCCGGGAAAATGAGTGATATTTTCGGCAACCTCGACAACTTTCTTGAGAGTAAGTTCCATTTGAGCATTTATTGTTTACGAAATAAATGCAACTTCTATTGCTACCGGCTAGATTATGACGACAACTGTTTGGATGCCAGCATCGATGGGGAGGCGTTAAACGGCAGCATTTCAGTCCCTTCACCAGTGCCCATAAGTAAAAGTAGGAGAAAATCAAAATTACCAAAAGCTGGAGCTGCTGAAGTTCAAACGAGCAAAGAGGCGGATGTTGTGGTTCCATGTTCAAGTGCAATCCAGCAGCCAACCGTTGTGGAAGTGCTTCCGGCGGTTGCTGAACCAACGATAGCGGCAACGGTTGATTTGTCGGGTTGCCCCAGATCGGATTTGGATGGTAAGATCTGGCAGTTAGTAATGATTACTTTCGTAACTTCATTATACTATCGGTTCCTCTTTTCCGGCTTTCCGAAACAGAGAAAATGCAAGAATTGTACCGGATGTACAACTTCATCTTTCTGCACAAAAATCCGGTGGTCGAAGAGAAGCTTAGGATGGAAGCTGGTAAGTAAACTTGCTCACAAAATGTTTTCCATTCTTAATAGACGCCGATATGGCTTAACTTCCTTCTGTGCCTTTATCCCCTAAGGATCGGTGAGCGTGATCAAAAGGAGCTTTAACTCTCTGAAGACAGCCTACGAGACAAGGAAGCCGATTAAAGGCAAGGAGATTGACAGACTATTATCACGTTTAAATTTGCTTAAAGCCAAATTGAATCAACTGCACAGCGATATCCAAATTCTGCTAATGGATGTTAATCCCAATACTACCACAGCAACGCGTTCAAACAGACGTCGTCGCAATCAACCCCTCTTAAACCCCGTTTGCCCAGCCGATGTCATAACTGTAAGAGCCTCGTCTGTAGTGGGCCGTTTTTCAATTGGCAAGTCTTTAACCATTCCCAATCGTAATACATACATTTTAGATAACCCTGGACCCTGATGACACACCGGGGCGGATGCCGTTGCCTTCAGTTCCTTCGGCTACTGTAAGTATCACGGCATTAACATTAACTGAAACCGAACGACGCTGTAATCGAAACAACGCACTCGCTGTACGAAGATCGATTTAGATTCCGACAACGAAGAGCCACCTTTAACCGCTGCCCAGATGTCGGCATCGTTTGAGGCGGAAAACTACCAAATGCGTATCAAAGTAAAGTGGGGTACCACCATCGAAACCTTCGATCACCGACGTCATCAAAAGTTTGCGGACATCATGGCTAAGCTGGCAGCCCGGGAAAAGGCGGACACGAATCGCATTCTGTTGAACATTGGCGATCGCATCATTTACGCCGACGACACACCGGACACGATCAACTACAAAACATTCCAGTTCATTTGTAAGTGTATGCACCGGGACCAGAGTAGGTGGCAAACTGATCTCATTTGCTCTGACGGTCGGGCGGAACCTGTTTTTGTTTTTTCTTTTTTAGCTGGACGCATTCTTAAGGAGAAGGCACCAACGGGGGCGAAGAATGGTCCGGCAGCGGCAGCGACCGCCAGCAAAGCCGGTCTCATTACGCTAAAGCTGCAGCTAGAAAAGCGCAAAGAACCGCTACAGATTCGCATTGAAAAAACGCAAACGATGGCCGTCGTGATAGTAAAGTGTGCCGAGGAGCTAAAATGCAAACCAACAAAGATACGGCTGTACTTTGACGGCGATATGGTCAACAGTAACAGCAAACCCGATGATCTCGAGCTCGAAGGTGACGAGGTGCTGGACGTTCGTCTCGTTGATTAGTTCTAAAACTCTTTGGTAGGCTTAAAGATATGTTTGAATAAAATACATGTTGAGATCTTCTTTAAAATAGTATGCTCATCATCAAGATGAGGTGCATGGAAAAGGGCTCTTCTTCCAGAATAGCGAAAAGCAATCGTCTAGGGCATTCAATTTGGCATCCTGCGTCGATAATCTACCTCGCAACTGTAAATAATAGCGCCTAATTCCGTGAGCTGCCCACTGGCCGATGGAAACACTCTGCATGCGTGTAGAGCAAAGAATGCGCATGTACAGCAACATGCCAAGCATACGCGCGAACTTAATCACTCCGTTGCCCTTATTTCACATGGTCCCGCCAGCGCTCCTTTTCTGTAGGTCTCCTCCAGTGGATCAGTGGGCGGTGGGGCGGGGCACAAACAGCTTGTACATTTAAACAAGAATTGCCGAAAGGAAAATGTAAACCGCGCTAACATCGGCGACGGTTTACAGCTCCTCACCGACGACCCCTTTTTATCCCGTACGGAACTGACCTAACAGCAGCCCACCACCACTACCATCGTCACCGCCAAAAAGCGGTGGTCGCAATCTCAACTTCTTCAGCTCCGCAGCACCACAGGCAGCTTCCTTCCCTGTTCCCCGGTGCGTGCGTGTTCGTGTGCGTGCGATCGCACCTGATCGCCAGGTTGCTGGCGAATGAATGGATGCCCAACCGCCCGACGAGATGATCGTATCTCTTCGGAGAGTGCTTTTCTTCGCTCACCCACCTGGTGTGCGCGGTCCCTGACCGCGATCGAGCGTTCGCATCTTATGGTCTTAGCCAACGGACACCCTGCTTGCTGCTGCTAGTAGTCGACATCTTGCTGCAGAAGTGAACGGATCGCGTACCTCGTCGTTTGCGTTTGCGTTTGCGTTTTCGCTGGCCCTCTCGTGCTCTAGCTCAGAGAGTGTGGTTGAGCATAGGATCTAACGGCCATCTTACGGTAATCGTGATCTCTTCGTGTGCGAGAAGTATAGTGACCAGTGGCGCGCGTACGAAGAATTCCCGCTACCTACTTTAACTGTGGCTCTCGGTGGCTGCTCGGTGGACCGCTCGGTACCGTGCTTATAACGGGTATTCTGTAAGGAATTCTGGGTGGCCTAGAAAGACCCTTCCACCTGGATAGTACGCGTGGAAATTTGGCCGAAAATATATCTAGTTCGTCCTACTCAACCGGCGATCGGTGCTGTTTTCAAATGTAAGGTCCTTTATAATTCGCTACATACAGTAAGTGTGTGCAGTGATCGTAGCAAAAAGCATAAGCGAGAGTGGAGTGAATTTACCAATCCATAAAACAAAACAAAAACTGTAAAGAGTTTTGTGTGAGATAATGCGTCTAATGGAATAGTAATGAATGGTTGTGTGTAGCGATGAAGGGAGTTATGAGGACCAATTCGATGATGATCCTAAATTGCTGTAATGCTGTGGCAGTAGCAGCAGTAAGGGTGTCGAGCGTCGTTGGCTCAAAGCATCAACAACTGAACGCGGTTGCGCGTGTGAAAAGAAAGCGGTATTGAGCACGGAGCGGAAGCACGCTGCGCAACAACATCCTCGGAACACATCATCACCCTAGCGGCGTACCATCGTAGCGGCGCGCCACCGTGCACCACCCATTGATCTTGCATTCCAATCGAAATCCGTACCTCCCCACATCCAAGAGATGATGGTGATGATGATGAGAAGGAGGAGGAGGAGGACAACGACGACGGAGACGAAGACGGAGACAGCGGGCTAGCTAGGGATGGAGACGGAGACGAGGACGGCTTCCCATCATCTCTTTCGTTATCGAATTCTTCTTCGTATAACCAGTTTACCACTTTCGAATTTTTCATCATGCCAAAGCCATGATGATGATGATAATGATGGTGGTGGTGGTGGTGGTGGTGCTGGTGGTGATGTGGGGGTCTTCGGTACGCCGAGAGAGCACGCGAGAGCATTCGATGCTGTCCGCTCCGCTCCAAGGCGCCGCTTTTTTTTGCCTCTTTCTCCTTTATTTTCATTTCATTTTGAGGTCAATACACACCAATACACCTACTGCTGGTACCATGATGATGATAGCAGCTCCGCAAGAAGGGATTGGGATTCTTCTGCTGCTGCCCAGAAGCGGTTTGGATGGTGGGATGGAGGAAAGTAACATATCATCACACCCCGTGGTGGTGGTGGTGATGGTGCTTGATGCTGTTCCTCGGGGCTAGCAACGCACCTCACAGCACCATACCTGGAACGGTCTGAAGACACACGTTGACGCTCTCTTGATCCTCTCGCTCTCCTTCTGATCTTGATCCAATCCACACAACACACATACCACGCACACGCACACTTGAGCGCCCGCGCGGAATGGCGACCATGATGGAAACAGGTGGTGAGTGCGTGTGACGCAGCACCCCGTCGCCCGCACGAAAGACTTCGACGTCTCGGAGATAGGCGACGAACCCGCCCTAGCTGACTGCTATAGGTGCGATCACTTGATCGCTTGTGTAACCCACGCCCCAGGAGGTGAAGGAATATTCAAGTTTATCAAGTAACAACAGTAACAAAAACAACAACAACACGATTGCGAACGTCTCTTCTGCCTTTCTCCTTTCGCCTTGCGCATACTCTACGTGCCCAACGTTTTTTGTCTCTCCGCGGCATCTTCAAGCTCCATCGTACCACCGCAGTACAGACGTGCCATCCAATGGATGGATGCGCCGTGATGCTTGAGTGAACCTTGAGGCATGTTTGCGTTGTGCTGGCTGGCTGGCTGGCTGGCTGGTTCCAATGACAATTTATCGTGATGGTGTGACAATGGCGCAATTTTCGCGTTCAGTCGATTCGACGTGTGTTTGATTTGAATAATCTCGCCAGCCTCTCTTCGCTCGTGGCAGTGTGTTTGTATTTGCTCCGGTGGTCCACGCAGGGGCAACGCATGCCTCCTCCTCCTCTCAAACATCGCATTCAAGACTGTCGAGTTGGGGCGATTGCATGCTTTAGTGAGTAAATCAAATTGAAGGATTTTATAATCGAGCCCCGGCGTGCCCCGCTGCATGGCACGAGATGAAAGCGGCCCAACCTCCGGCGAGATAGCATTAGAAGCGGATCGAGCACCAGCTCTATGCGGCTCCAGCAGCCATATCATAGAGTAGGATTATCAGAGCGCGTGATCGACTCGCGTGCTGTGCCCTGGCGAAAATCGATTTTTCGTTCGTTCGTTCGTTCGTTAGCCCGATTCGATTTCTCCAGCCAGCCGGCCAACTCGCCCATCCGTCAGAGTCAGATTTCACTCCAACCACAATCGGATCGGTTGATTATTGGACACCGTTGGACAGTCAAAAGCGATGCAGAACCGCGCGCCGCGTTGCTCTGGTCAGATCGGTTCAGCCGGAGGCAGCCGCAGGCAAAGTATAAATGCGCGACGGACGCGTTTAGCGATGGCGAACCGGTTGACCTTGGCTGGATTAGAACGTTTCCACGGCTTGTATTTTGAAGATAAAAGGTGGCGCTTCACAGCCACAGCCAAGACGGCCTTGACGATACGATGCAGTTTACACGGTACGGTTTACTGGATTGAAACTGCATTTCGATAGCCCTTCGGTGGACAACAGCAGCGGGTGGCATGGGTATTTGCCTTTGGACTTAGAAATGTCACAGAGTTACTCCGTATGCTTAAGCAAACATTTGCTGCCGTTGGCCAATGTTTGCCTATTCAAGTTCAGCTACCGGCAATAGGACCAGCAGATAAGTGAGCATTTCCATTACGTCTGTAATTTAAAAAGGAATAATGTTAAATATTTGAATTAGATCTTGAAGACATTAAAGTGCATCTAGATCTCCATTTGTCCATGCTTCTAGATCCCCATACTTAAGAATGTTATCAGTGGCGCTCCACGTTTAGTACTAGTATTTGGACGTTTTCCCATTTCTTTGAATGCTCAACAGCATACACAGATAGAAGCCACTTTGTCTCTATTGTAATCGCACGTGAGCTGTCTTATTCCAAACGTGCACCTTGAGCAGAAGATCAACTGATACAAACCTTCATGTTAACTGATTAGGACCCTGCCTTATCGGAGTCCTCTATTAGCCTCCTGCATTGGATCCTGGTGTAAGTTTCAGCCACTTTACACAATCTCCATGGAAATGTTGCTATCGGTAGCACGTGCATTGTTACTTACTGCTACTTTTTGATCCTCAAGTTGATCGTCTCCAGCACCTAAACAACCTATCCATTAGATGATCAGCCCTACCAAAGGTTCCTCAATACCTTCGTGAAAAAAGCACGTCAGGCGTCAGACCTGTGGCACGTGAAACCTGCTTGAAGAAAGCCAACACGACAGAGCTCATTGCACTTTATCACCCTACAGCCCAAACATGGTTCTGCACCATTGGCCTGTTGGTGGGTTGCGCTCCGCTCCCCCTCCTCCACCCTGTTGCTACTATTGCCCATCGATCGCGTGCAGAGCACTCGCCAACTTATGCCATATATGATGAACATGATCATGATGATGATGAAAGCAATTGATTGGCAATAAACTCGTGACGCACTTCACCGCACCACCGACGACACGCTTTTGCGCCTTATATTGCACACAAATAAAAAAACCAAAAATATTAACGCCCTTCATGACGATGAATGAGTCGCGAGAAACATATGGATTGGATGAAATCTATCGAAAAGTGTTTAAACTTTCCAAACCACACCCCCTTATGCGTGTTATGTGCCATTGTGTGTGTGCTAATTCTTTTGCCACTTCTGCCTTTCTCTCGGCTCGACCCCCTCTGCTGCCCGCACACGCATAGGTTCCTGTGACAACCGTCGGCCACAGCCCTGCAACCCTCGATGACGCCAGTCTTAATTACACCCCCGGTAGGGGGACGGCAGCGCCACTGGCTGCTGCTGGTGCTACTCGCGTGCCTAGTAGCTTCCGTTTCGTGTGCGGCGTGGCGGCCCTGCGCAGACCTGGATGCGTTGCTGAAAATACCGTGCCGGTAAGTGTTTCGAATGTTTCTGGCCCAACCCACCACCCTAGGGAGTCGGCCTCTCCCCACATTCGTGGCCACTGCACTGAACGGCCACTTAAAAGTAAACCAATATCCCAATCTCCACGGTGCCTCTCGATTTCGCGCCGCTTTTCGGTTCGCATTTTCACTCCCCTATTTGGATCAATAGCTGGTGGTTTTCACGGCCACGGCAATTCGAAGCGTTCGCCTCTTTCGCGTCTCATTCGTTGTGCTTTACCTCCCTCCTTCCTTCCCCGCAGGTGTAACATTGAAACGGCGGGAAACAACAGCCAGTACGTGTTTGTGAATGTGAACTGCGATCGAACCACGCTAACGGCGCCCTTCCCGGCGGGCATACCGATCATTTCGTTTTCCCAGCGCAATAATGGCCACCAGCTGCTGCCGGTAGGTTTTCCGGGGGGGATGGCGACGATGACGAATGTGAAACCACCACCCTTTTCCCTTCGTTTATTTTTTTTTGTGCGCCCGTTTAGGATTTGGCCATTCTCAATGCGCCCGTCCGGAAGCTCGATTTCTCTAGCAACGCGATTCGTTCGTTCGGCACCAAAGCACTGTTTGCCAGCGTGGCCGAGCATCTGACCGAGCTCCGGCTTGCCAGCAACCTGCTCGGTGACAATCTGAATCCCATCTTCTCCACCGACGTCCTGCAGTCGCTGACCGGGCTCAAGGTGCTCGATCTCTCCGGCAACCACATCATTGCGCTCGAGGAAAGCATCTTTGATGGTAACCGGCGGCTTACGGAGCTGTACCTTGATCGGAACAAGATCACCACGGTACCGGTGGCAGCCATGAAGCAACTGACCACGCTCAAGCTACTGTCCTTACGCAGCAATCGGATCGATTCGCTCGAACCGGAAGCGTTCAATTTCGCGAACAAACTCGAACGGCTCGATCTGCGCAACAACCGAATTCGCAGCCTGAAATCGAAGGCCTTCGCCAATCTGGCCAGCATGAAGGAGGTATTGCTGGCGGGCAATCAGCTAAGCCACGTCGACGAGCGTGCCCTGGCGGGGATGGATGCGCTCCAGAAGCTCGACATTTCCGACAATCTGCTGACGGAGTTCCCATCGGAGGCGCTCGGTTCGGTCGTATCGCTGAAGGTGCTCAACATCTCGCTCAACAACATCGGGCGACTGGATTCGAACCAGCTGAGTCAGCTACGGAACCTGCAGATTCTGGATATGAGCCGTAACACGATCGCCACCATTCTGCCGGGCACGTTCCGGGAGCAGCTGTTGCTAAAGTACCTTGACCTGAGCTTAAACTCTCTGCGGACGGTAAGTAGAAAGGAGCGTCATTGGAACATCGCGTGTGAATAAAACTTATACTTAACTAACTTTTCACAGATTGAGGATGACGCGTTCGAGGGGTTGGACAACCTGCAAACGCTAATCCTGCGGGACAACAATATCCTTTTCATCCCGGGCAGCGCGTTGGGCCGCTTGCCGAAGCTGTCGAATCTGTACCTCGACTTTAACCGTGTGGCCGCCCTGTCGGCTAGCATTCTGAAGTCGATACAGCCCGAAAACATCCGCTACCTGTCGCTATCTCGCAACGTGATCCGCGAGCTGCCTGGTGACAGTTTTGCCGCCTTCCGGAAGCTCATCTACCTCGATCTATCCGGCAACAGTTTGGGCGTAATCAGTGAGGACACGTTCAAGGGACTCGAGGGAACGCTGCTCGAGATCAAGCTCTCGTTCAATCGAATCGCTTCCCTGCGCAAGATCGGCCTACCGAAGCTGCGCCGACTCGATCTGAGCGCGAACAGCATCGACGATCTGGCGATCGATTCGTTCCACAGTTTGGCCAACCTGCTCTACCTGAACGTGAGCGGCAACGAGCACATTGGACAGATAACGCGCACCATGATCTATCCGCTGACGAAGCTGCAAGTGATCGACATCAGCCACTGTGGCCTGAAGGGCATCCAGGCCGATCTGTTCCACAACAATTCCGATCTGCGGATCGTGCTGCTGAACGACAATCAGCTCCGGGTGATCGAGGAGGGTACGTTCCTGAATCTAAACAACCTCTTCGAACTGTCGCTCGCCGGTAATGGGATCGAGCAGCTAAAGCCACGATCGTTCGTTAACACGGTCAACCTGAGAACACTAAACCTGCGCCGCAATGCACTGCAGGAGCTGCGAGCCGACATGTTCACTACGGAGACCGCACTCGAGCTGCTCGATGTGACCGATAATGCGCTCAAGAGCTTCTCACCCGACACGCTGAAGATCCATCCACGGTTACGCCGGGTGCTGCTCGCAAATAACCGGCTCGAAGTGTTCCCGCCCGAGCTGATCGCCGGGCTCGACTATCTGGAGGTGATCGATTTGTCCGGTAACCATTTGGCCACGATCCAGCAGCTCGACTTTGGCCGATTGGTGAACCTGCGCGAGCTGTATCTGCGCGAGAACGTGATCGATTCGGTGCAGGACATGGCCTTCCACAATTCGTCCCAGCTGCAGATCGTCGATCTGAGTGGTAACAAGCTAGACCGGCTATCAGAGCGCTCGTTCGAGGGTACGCTCCGGTTGGAGCGACTCGATCTCAGTGATAACAAGCTGTCCTCGCTGCCGGATCAGGTGCTAGCGCGCAGTCGTGTGCAGCGTCTCGAGCAGATCATGCTCGCCGGCAACAAACTGTCCACGGTGCCGGTCGGTGCGTTCGGGGATCAGCACGATTCCCTGCAGACGCTCGATCTGAGCCGGAATGCGATCAGGGAGGTACCACGCGCGAGCCATATGCTCATGATCAACGCTAAGCAGCTCGATTTGTCCTACAATCCCCTGTCACCGGAAGCGATCGCTACCGTGCTGGGACAACCGAAGACGGTGCGTCACCTCAACCTAGCCGGTACGGGTGTACGGGAGCTACCGATCCTTGAGACGCCCTATTTGCGTGCCCTAAATCTCTCGCACAACAACATTTCGGCCGTCAGTGGTAAGGCGTTCGAGAAGGTGACGCTACTCGAGCGACTCGATCTGTCGCACAATGCCATCGGTGATGCGGACGGGTTGCGCGAGATTTGGCCAAAGCTGGGCCTGCTGGCGTACCTGGATCTATCGAGCAACCCGATCCGTGCGATCACCGCACATACGTTCGAACGACTAGATGGCCTCATGGAGCTCTACATCCGCCAGCTGCCCGAACTGACGCGCCTCGAGAAGAATGCCTTCAAACCGCTCAAGGATCTGGCCGTACTCGAGGCGTTCCAGTACGCTAAGCTTGGTTATCTCGATGTGCAGGGTATCGTGCAGGAGCTGCCCACGCTGGCAGCGATCGATATCGAAGCGAAGGATGCCAATCTGGAGTCCGATCAGCTGCAGGTGATCCATCATCCGAAACTGCATACGCTCGGTTTGCATGGGTATGCCCTGCAAAGCATATCATCGGGTGCGTTCGCTGGACTGCGCAATAAGTATCTGACCGTGCGGCTACACAACACATCTCTTACGGCTCTGCCACCGGCGCTGTTGCTTCCGTTGCCACGCTCGGCGCAGATCGATTTCAGTATTGCCGGTTCGAAGGTCGGCACACTGACGCAACCATTCCTCAGTTCCCTCGATGATCGCAAGAACAGCATCAAGATCGAGGGGCTTGCCACGAATCCAGTCAACTGTGACTGTCAGGCACGTGCCTTCCGGCGCTGGATCCTAGCGGCGAAGGTTAGCGATGTACGGTGCGCCAGCCCGGCATCGCTCAGTGGCAAGCTGCTCACGGAAGTCGGTGACATCGAGCTGGTGTGCGACAACCGGCAGAAAGCGGGAGGCGTCGGTGGCACATCTTCAACCAGTGCCGGTACCACAACGGTCGCTACGACAACCGGAGGCCGGACGACACCGACGATCAGCTTCTATAATTACACCTCCGAGGTACAGATGACCAGATCGACGACGGAACACGATATCATCTGGAGCATGTCGCCAGCGTCTACCACCACCGGTCGAACGAAGGGTTCCAAATCCAAGATTGCTTCGGCCGCGGTGCCACCGCTGAAAAAGATGCCGGGCGCGAACGATGATACGCTCATCATCGGTATCGTTGGTGGGGTCGTGGTGTTCATCTTTCTGCTCATCATTTGTATCTGCATCTGCCGGTTGAAGATGAACAACGATAGCTATCACCATCACCAGCAGCATCGTGGGGGCCCACCGATGGCGATGGGCATTGGGCCGGGCGGTCATCCGGCCGGTACGCTGCAGGTGAACTACAAGGGTGGCAAGGGGCAAGGTGGTGCTGCCTCCGCTGCAGCGCTTTATCCTACCCTTGCACCACCGTACGCCCAAAGCTACGCCACGTTGCCTTACAAACCGAACGGATCACCGACTCAGCCACGGCCAAATTATTCGACCATCGGTCGGATACCATACCAATATCAGAATCATTCGCTTATGAGCCACCATCAGCAGTCCTCAGGACCCGGTACCCTGACACACTCGTCCCACAATCCGTACATCGTCTATCAGGACGATAAGGCTTACCGATGATGATGAGGCAGGTGAGACGGAGGAAACACGAAGAGAGCGGATGGGATGCTAGCAAGGCCGATGATTGGTAAAGTGCCTGATGGTCCTGCTGCTCGTGCTGCCGCTGCTGCTGATGATTGTTAAAGAGTGAAAGCGTGATTGAATGTCCGTGTCGTCCATGTGTCTGCTACGTTGAACGAGCATGTCTGTGTATATGTACGTACGTGTGTATGTGTCTGTGCATGTGTGTGTGTGTGTGTGGTTTTAATTAATGTTCATTGTTGTTTAGCCCTCGCGCTACCTCTATCTACCATGCGAGAGGAACCAGGCGGACGATACGAGACATCCTAGTGAAAGTCCTCCCAGCTCCCCGCACTACTACTTTGGACTTTATCGATGACTTTCTTTGGAACTAGACTTTAAAATGCATTCTTGCCCGGTGTCCCTGTAAACGCTGAGGACAAAATTGAAATTTCATTCATTAAAACAAAAAAAAAACAATGTTGAATACATGGCGTTCTCCATGTTTAGTCCTCCTCACTAGTTCTTTTGATCCCATATCCTACCTGTAACAAAATGCTCAAACTAGATCTAAAGAATGCGAGGAACTAGGGTAACGGCGGTGTAATAAGTGTATGATTTTCACTTTCCGCCACCTCTGGCTGGTGGATGGTGCTAATGCCTGTATTCAGATCGAGTCCGGTCCACCTGCCGGTGGGTTGTTCGGGTGTCGGCCACATTTCGCTCAAGCCGGACTGAACTGGGAGAAATCTGGTATAGGGGAAATAGGAACGCCAGAGCAGACGAATTAATTGTAGAAGTAGTGTTAGTGAACTAAATGAAATAATAAACATTAATGTTAATAACAAGACAAGGAATCTAGTTTTAAATTGAATAGGGTCAGTTCTGTGTGGAAACCGATGTAACTGAAAAAAAACGCTGTTGAAAGGTTCTTACCAATTTCCCTAAACTTGATTGAAACAGATTAGGCATTCAAATTATCTCTAAAAGCACTTGAGCGAAAATATTTTCAGAAACTATTTCTTCACACGAGACTTAAAATCTTAATGCCACAAACTTTGTTGAAAAACTGCTGATGGTACTGGCATTCGTTTATTTGGACCCGAAAAGGCATTACAATCACAGCTTGCTTTGTGGTACCATGGAGGTACATGATGCCATGACCGATTTGCTATGGAGTTTGCCTGCGGGGAATGAATCACCTTATTCTTTGGAAAGGTTTGCCATCGCATCGACGATTACAACTTGAAGCTAGTACGTACAGAGAAGTACGAAATATGAGAAATTAATTTTATTGATCTTCAGTCTTCTTGCATTGATAGACAGCTACACAATTTATGTTTTCACTGCCTAGGTCGAAATGTTCCAGCAATTGCCACCGTTCCAGAAAAGAATCTCCCGGTGCCATCGGTAGCGGATTCGTGTGCACACCGCGATCACTCCGAGGGCCAACGATAATGACGTAGCGCCCCTTAAACGCTTCGACATACTGAGTAAAAGCATCGCCGTTGTTGAAATAGCAAAACATGAGCCCATCTGTTGCATCGGTCAGTTCTTGCAACAGGCCACGTCCGGAACCGTGCATAAACTTCAATGGAATGTAGCTGATCGGTGCGTACTTGGAGCTCCACCAATCTTCATCGATCTCGATCCCTCTGAACGTGATGGTATCTAGAAGGAATGTGTTTTGCAGATCATTAGAATCATTCACGAAACGAACAACAGAGTGAGCAACATCGGGAAACTCACCATAAGCACAGCTGACTATCCATTCCAACAGTCCCGATCCGCACCCCACGCTAGCGATCAAGTTGACTTCGAGCCGACCAAGCACTTCACCGATCCGTTCGACATCCTGCTCGGTTGGCCAGGCCCAGAGATACCGTGACCGTTCGGTTGGCGCTAGCTCTTGTCCGATTTCCACAATTTTTCTCCATTTCCGTGTCTTCATAAAGCTGGTAATAAGTCGATCCGTTTCCTCCAATGTGTCGAATTGCCGATCGTGCATGGTTGTAGAGCAACGCGTTAAGCTGCAACACACTTTGGTACACTAGACGATCCCTTGATCACTTTGCGCCCTGCTGCTCGTGATGAAATGCTGCGAGGTTCGCTTACGCCAGTGAACTTCACAGAAATTATTAATAGATCCCAGACCGTTGCTGCCACCACTACCGGTACCACCTGTTTCATTGATTGTCTGCCGCGCACTAGGGGATGTCGCGAGATCACCAGCGGTTGGTGTTGCGTGTGTTGTGTGCGTACATGCGTTATTCTCGGCTGGCAGCTGGCCGCCTTCCAATGAAGGTGTACAATTGGCATTCAAATTACCGCCAATGTTGCTACTGATGCTAGTACTAGTATTGTTTGCTGCCGGTTTAAGGATTTTTCGATAGATTTCTAGATGATCGAGCCGCATGGCTTTGGATACGTCGGAAGGCTTTGCGGTGATTGCTGTTCTCGAGTCGGTCTCACTAACCGAACGTATCTCACTAGGTTGAATGATCGATTCTTTGGGTTTACCGACGACCTGTATCACGCTGATACGATTCGCTTGTACGACCGCAACGGGCGGTGCCTGTTTGGCACTGTTTTGTGCCTCGCGCTTAATAGCTTCCACCTGTCCCCCCGTCACACTGCCATTGGGAAGCACGATCTGCTTCAAATCGCTTTCCGGGTGCAAGCTTTTGGCGTGCCGGACGATATTATCACGTCTTGTGCTGGTCACGCCGCACAGCGAGCACTTGTATCCCTTCAGTTTCGAGTGCGTCTTTAAGTGCCGCTCGAGATTACGGGCATCGACAAACTCCTTCCCGCAGGATTGGCACTGGTAACGCTTCGTGCGATGGCTAAGAGAATGGTGTTTCAGCGCGTTCGGGCGCAGAAATCCTTTGCCGCAGTCATTGCACACGTACGATCGCTCGCCCTTGTGCACGATCAGATGTTTGGTCAGGTTTCCCTTCAGCGTAAACTGCAGCGGACAGAGGTGGCAGCTGAACTTCTCCTTCGGTGCGTGCTTTTCGTCCTTATGCACTTGAAGCTGGGCAACCGTGGCAAAGGAATCCTTACACCTGGTGCAGTGGTGCCGAGAGTCGTGGGCCTTCGTTCTGTGGAGCTCAAGATCGCGCTTGTGCAGATAGGTTTTGGTGCAGCTTTGGCAGGCGTACCGCGCCGATCGATGCACTTCATCGTGGAACCGTTTGTGGGACTTGGAGAATACCGTCTTGCTGCACGTGTCACAGTCGTAGCTTTTCCGGTTTTCACCCTTTGTAGCCTGCGAACGAACATCCTTTTCCATGAGCCGCTCTCCAGCCGGAAAAACTTCAACAAACCCAGCGCGTAAACGTCAAAACATAGTGGATCAATCTCGTATGTAGCGTCAATATATTGAACTGGCGCGGGTCAGATTGAGAGATTCAACAGTAGAAGGCCAGAAAAGGCTTTATATTAAGAAGGATTAGAAAGGATTTAGAGAATCTAGAACATATATCAAAGAGTATTTGCCGTCTGTTGCCTTGCTAATAGGTAATAGACCGGAAAAAAGGACACATTTTTCATCAGTACGGGGAACAATTTTAACACAAAACAACGAAATTGCGCAAGAAAAGGTTTGTTGGACTTAACGATACAAACAAAGTTGCTGTCAAAATCCATAAGCCGGTGCCACACGAAGCGTAAATCTCGCGTAAACTCTAGCGTAATGCCAAAAAGTATATGCTGTTTAGCATTTCGCTAGGTTTACGGTTCGTGTGGCACTGGCTTTTAATACAGAAAAAGCGAAGATGGACACCGTCGCAGGAAAGATACTACACCTTTTCTAAGACGCTAGTTTGTAGAGTAAAAAGCCCTTTTCGGTGGCGTTTGCGGTGCACCAACTGTGTGGGGCGATAGTTTGTTGAAATGAAAGTGCAGTTATTGTGCTGTGCGCCGAAACAAACGGGAAAAAGGTCCTTTTCCATCGACGGCAGAAGCGGGCGCAGCGCAGAGTGAAGGTAAAGAAGGAGAGCCAAGAGTGGAAGCGAATTAAGGTGGCATTTTCGGTGATTATTGGGCTGTTATCGAAGCTAAAGTGCATTTTGTGCATCGCGAATGTGTTGCCACTTTCGGTGAAAATGGGAAAAACCCGGGGGCTCTTCAAATTAATCCCCACCCAAGGGTCTCAGTAATGAATTATCGAAGTATGCGGGCTAGGAGTTAAAATGAGGTGAAGACCAATTGTAAAAGTGAAAAATGGAAAATTCGGAATCCTCTTTCTGGGGGGCATGAAATCCTGGCCCCGCCGAAGGACCAGCCTTGCGTGGAAAAATCAATACCAAAAAAAATAAAAATTAACAATGGCCGCTCGGGAGGAGTTTCTGCGGGTGAGAGCGAGAGTCTCGAGAGAGAAAATCCAGAGAGCGAGAACGTGAGAGTTGGTGTGTGAGAGCGAGATGGCGAAAGCCCGTGCCAGTGTCACAGAAAAGGATGCCGGAGAACGGCGACTGGAAGTTCTAACAAAATATGCGCATCTTTGCGAAGAGAAATTTTCACCAAACTTCAAACAGAAATTTTCACTAAAACTTATCAGAAAATCGCGAGCCTCGTCGGTGCTTATCTGGTGTGTGTCCTCCCGGTTTCGGTGGTGGTTTTGCGAGTACAGGGTAAAGTGCAATGCAAGGGTGGCGACGGATCGGCAGTGGTGGTGGGTTCTGCCATAAAAGACAAGTGCCATCAATTTAGCGATACTTGCGTGGCTCTTGAAGATGTCGATAGTGCACGGTACTGATATGCGCAAGAAGGAGCAGGAGGAGGAGAAGAAGGTTCAAGTGTTCAGTGCAGCGGGGCCTTCCCTCCGTTCTGTTTAGTGGGGCAAAATTAAGCCATTTTATCCGTGCAGTGTGCGAACAGAGATCCTGATGATGAGCTCCACGGAATGGACGAATCAATTTTATTCTTGTTAGACCCCTAAATGGCCCACCGGCGACGTACAACGAGTGACATTTTCAATTAATTTCATCAATTTACAAAGAAGATCTAGTTGGCACCGTCGCCGCCGTCGCTGCCGTCGTCGTCGGAGTTCTTTTTTCTGTTTGCGGAGCGTGCAGAATGCGCAGCGACCGATTGTGCACCGCCGCCGCGAGCGACGATGATGATGATGACGATGATGGTACACCGGGATTCAGCCAAGAGAGCAGAGAATTTTCGCTTTGCTTGAAGTTGAAGGCCGTCGTGTAAATTATGTACCATTTTTCCGTAGGAGGAGGAATTTATAAGTTTCTTTTTGGAT
>NC_064875.1:49447041-49454541 GCF_943734745.1 Anopheles darlingi
GGCGTTTTTTGACGCAAAAGCTTATTCTATTGTTCACACCTAGGTTGCGCGAAGGTCGATTTAAAATACACGAAAAATAGCACCAAATCACTACCGCCACCTTATCAAATCATGATAAATAGTTTAATCTTCACGCAAAACAGCTATTACCCGGATTTCAACATATTCCTGCCAAAACAAATTGCAAAACCAAAGGGCAACGCTGGCTTGCTTGCGTAGCCTGCTACAGTCGGCTCAGAACCTGCCAAAATCTGTAGATTTTTACAGATCCGAAAAAAAAACGCCAACTTTTAAGCTCTTCAAAAGCTTCAAGAAATAGCTTTCGGTGCGTTGCGTGAACACTTCCATATATTTTTATGTGATACAACCGTGTTTTCTGCGTCAAAAAACCTGCTGCGTCTATTACTGGCGTTTAAACGCGCTCGATGTGAAAGCAGCTTAATCCTGTAGAGTTGAATAAACTCTTTCAAGAAATATGTTTCACTCTCTTTCCGGGATTTGACGCACTAACGTTCCGTTTTCTCCTACGACTTGGATTCCGACTCCGTACATGACGACCCGCATGAACGTGGATGCCCACCTCTAGGGGGATTTCTCATTCCCCCTCCAAAAGCCCGCGCCGTCGACTCAGCGCGCGCGTAGCTGCCCCGAGGAAAGGAGTTTTTAGACAAAACCCAACCCTGTAGGGGTGCGTGAAAACGAGGTGGGTCGTCTCGTTTTGTTGTCCTTCCGTTTGTGTGATCTGGTGTGGTGCCATTAACACTCCAAGTGCGTACAACGTCTGCCATGGCCCTGGTGATTTCGATTGTTTCCAGCAACGACGGACGGTGCCACTGCCATTGGTTACTTTAGTAGGCTGGTGCTACTGCTAGTGCGTTCGCGATCTATCTTTCTACGTGCATCGCTAGTTTGCTGCGCTTCTACAGTTTAATCGACCCGCGGAACAGTGCGCTCGAGCGAGCAGTCCACACCCGTTCAACCCCCAGCGTTAATGTGTGTGTTTGGCATGAAGATAATTTATGAATGAAAGTAAATACACCATCAGCAGCAGCAACGACACACGGTATTCAGCAAACAAACGACCGCGACCGCGGGGTTGACCTGAAGAGTGGGGCGGCGGCAGTGTGCCGTCCGTGAGCCCGTTCAAATCCGTGTTTTATGTTTTTTATGTCGTAAAGCTCTCGGAGCGGTCCAGGGCTGAAGATAGAGCGATTGTTCTTCCGGCAGTACGACCAGCAGAGCAGAGCAGGCTCTGGGTTTGCGTGTTTGTAGTTGCGTTTCCTTCATTTCCTGTTCGTCCAAGTCCACAGCAGCCGTCTGCGATGTGTGGTGCCTTTCGCTCAAAAGTCCTTCGAACGGAACCGCTTCCTCCGGTGGCTCCGGCAGCCTCAGCAGCGACGATGGTGTAACCCTGAGCAAATTGGTGAGCAGCGATCGTACGGAGAGATCGGTAGATTCCGCTGATCGATCGTTCGCCAGCACCAACACGCAACAATACACGGCTGTGTGTTTAGCGATGATGCGCGCGACGAGGCTTCCAAAGCGGATCTACGCTTAACCCAACCCTACTAGCAGTGTGTGGAGTGTGGGGATGAATATATTTTGTTGTTGTAATTGCTCTGCTCATTGTGCGGTCAATCACGGAGTGGCTAAGTGGCATGTCTCATTGAGAGTGGCCGACAATCCAAATTGTTGCTCGGTGTGTCAACGTAGGCCGCGGCGCAGGTTTCATTGTATGTACCTCGTACAGCCTAAGCCAGCTCATCATAGTTATCTCGCTGGTGTCGCGCGGTGCTGGTGGGGCTCGTTTTACATTATTTTCGAATGACGTCACTTCGCGTCGTCCAGGAATGAAATTAATAATACATCATGTGCGTGTGAAAACGGCCCGTGTCTGTGTGCGTGAAGTGCAGCTGCCTATTATTATTGTTATTATTATTGTCAACAATTCCGCGCGTCTGTATGAGTGTGAATGCGTGCGCGAGAAGAAGGGGTTCGGAGTCGGAATCTCGATCGCGGGTGTAGCTCATCAACAAATTCAAAACATTCTTTAAGCTGGCCATGGTGATGGTGCTGCGGATCAACGAGTGCCCGACTCCTCCCAAGGCGGTGACAAAATGTGTTGATTAGTTAAACAGTGACCACCTCCATCAGCGTGTGCACCGTTTTTTCAATCTGCAGTTTGTGATTACTTGTTTGTTCGCAGCTGTGCCTACGCGTGTGTATATGTGTGAAAATATGTGGCAAAGGTTAAATGTCCGGAGGTTGGAGCTATGAAACCCGTGAGCAAACCCACCAGCAGCATCGCACCCAACAGCACCAACATCAATAATAACAGCATCACAGTGCTCGACGATGATGCTGCGGCCACCCCCAGCAGCAGCAGCAGCAGCAGCAGCACCAGTAGAAGCAGTAACAGTCAACATCAGCAGCGGCCTAGAAAAGACGCAGCAGCCGTATCGAAGCAACAACGCTTACAGCCGCAGGCGGCGTCCGATGTATCGCGTTGCTCAGATACCTGCAGCTTCACGGCATCCGAGTCAGCTGCTCCGATCACCAGGATCGGCAACGATACCCGAGAGCAGCAGCTAGCGGTAACAACAGCGGGCACCAGCAACTATGATATGGATGTGCCCGATAGCGGAAATAAGAGTGCCTCCGTGATGCCACCTCCGGCATTACAGGAAGATGATCCTTACGCAGAGCTAGAAAGGATCCTCGAAAAGGCTCAGGTAAGAGCTCAGGCTGCGTATCATTCAGGAGACAACTTAAGGGCACATAAGCGCATCATCATTCCTAGATGCCGTGAGGGGGAGGGATGCAAGTCAATTTGCCTTCTTCTGAAATCCGGCCACTTGGATGCTACTGGTCACGCTGAAGTAGTCTTGCAAACTGCGTCATGCTAGAAGCGATTTTGAGCACGATTTCGTAATGCTTCTAGTACGTTAAGTTCCGCTGCCCCATTAGCGGTTCCAGCCAATCGAAATCATGACGCGATGATCGGGAGGATTAGAGAGCGGAATCTATATTTATAAACTTGGACAGACATCAATCATGGGCGATGGTCTCTGGCCTGCGTGGCGATTTCGAGAATGAAACGATCATTCTTCTCGAATGCGCGCACCGCTACCCCTATGCGGAGCGATAAGGGCTGAGGGGTTTTGGAAATTTTTGGTCGCACAAGAGAGATTGTGCGAATATTGTTTGTTCCCCGGGCGGCCCATCGAGGAGGACAGTGCCCGCCCGGCGTTCTTATCTGTGGCCAGAGTTTAACGGGTTGTTCAATACTTTGTGCGCTCCAAAAGCCGGTGCGTCATTCCACGCGAACCGTTCCGTAGAGTTTCGCCGGCCGAGGCTATAATGTAAGCAAATGTATTTGTAAATTTAGCAGAAACCTCATGGATTTAGCAGTAACGTTGAAATGGCGTCATAATAATCACGAACTTACAAGGAATTCATTAAATCAAGAATGATCCAGTTCGGACACTGGCATTCTGCCAAGCTCGGCCCGGTTTAGATCAGTTTTCCTTCCACGGCTTCCCTGGGTCCATTAGCACCACCATCTTAACTTATCAGCGGACCAAAAAGATGGTAAAACTGTCGCGAAAATATTGCCCCAAAATGGCACGCTACCGGTATGGCAACCCCATCCATTAGCCATTTCATGGGGCAACTCTCTTATTAGCGCGGGATAAACCCGTAATCAAAGGGGTGAGCAAAAACTCCTGGACTCTGGAAATCTGTAGAAGCGGCATTCATAAACCTTTGTTCATGCGATCACTGGCACCCGAGTACCCCACCATGTTCGGCTGCGATGATAATTGTAGTTTGTAGCCACCGGCGCGCGCACAACGATTGCAACCATGTATCGGCGTTTCGCTATCTTTGGCGTCGATTTACCCTTACGCTCCCGGTCGGTCGGCTTGGGAATGCAATAATTGCCTTTTAATCGTCCCTTATCGCGCCGGTCAGTACTTGTGCAATGTTTGTAATTATAAGTGCGCCCATTGGAGGCCGCTTCAGCGGGGGGACCAGAATATGCCATTTGCCCGGGTTCAAACCGATCGAGACGTGTACAGCACAAATAGAATTATGAACATCCTGGCGCGGAGTTATTTCGGTGCTTCGCCTCATACCATATTTTACGCGTTTCCGACCGGATAGTATGGGGATTCTCGAATCACAAGTTAGTTTCCCTTATCACCGGTGTTTGCTCACTGTTAACGACACGGTTTTGGAACCCTCCGGTTGCGGTCCCACTGCTTAACATATGACGATACATTTGCCGATAACACGCATCTGCTCTGCTTATCATTCGTATTTGTGCAATATTTGAATGGCAGAGGAACGGATAGAAGGTGTTCCGTTTAGGGGGTTCATTTACATACACGTTAGCAATCGATTTCATTGCAAAGCTAATTTGTTTGACTTGAATTGACTTATTTTGGATGTACCGAACACACGAGTTTACTTTTGGTCGGTTTGACAAATTGTTCTTAATTATTTTTTAACTTCAAAAGAGTTGGAAGTATCATACCTTGTGTTTGACTTGTCAAGATCAAGATCATTGCTTCAAGATCTATTCCGTTAAAATTGGTATTTGGTATTTTTGTGTTTGTTTTAGCATTTTTGACATGCGTTAGTAATAATTTTATTTGTAAAGTAAAACAAATAATGGGGCATTGAAAAAGTTTCTCAGTATCAATTACACACTTCAAGCATAATTATAATAGTAAAACGATACTTGATAAGGCCATTAACCTAGTACATTTTGTACTCCCTCGTAGGCTCTCAAGTATTGCTTAACAGTTTTCTATAGTATATCGTGGCTTCTTCAACTTTCAGCATAGTGTTTCAGCTACATTTTTTATTAATGTTAATTCACGAAAAACCTTTTAACAGAAAGATACAACCTCGTTGTTTGGAAAATGTGCATGAGAACAGAACACTTTTATCGCCTGCTCAAGTCGTTACGCATGCTTTTCCATGGTCATGGAGTGCCTAAACATAATGTCGTTGCTGCCACTAATGGGTCAATATAACTCATAAAAATTAGTATGTGATCATTCTCTAGTTCTCTAGTATTACCCAAGTGATGGAGAGCGCTCACGAAGAAACACTCGTCTATTTTCCTTATTCCGTAAATAATTTAAAAGTATTTCAATTCTTTTGTTATTATTCCCTAATTGAAAATCCTTTTTCGCAACTA
The DNA here is from genome assembly GCF_943734745.1 of Anopheles darlingi. NCBI lineage: Eukaryota > Metazoa > Arthropoda > Insecta > Diptera > Culicidae > Anopheles > Anopheles darlingi. The sequence continues at coordinate 49,452,251 of NC_064875.1, forward strand.
TAAAAATTAGGATTGAACTCGAAATTATTCTCTTAAGAACAGATGTGAGATCGGAATCGTACAATCGGAACTCATGGTATGCTATTCAATCAAATGATACAACTATTCAATAGCTTGCAATGGGTGGTTTATACATATATATTCAACTGTTTATTGGCTTTCCGGTTCTAAATTAAGTCTCGCACTCTCTTCCACAATACACATCCCAAGTGGCCCATCTCGGATGCTAATAATCACCTGTGATAAGCGTTCAAAATGTACAGAACTATACGCCGCAACGTCAAAGGTAGTGGCGATGTTACTATTTTTTTTCCTTTTTTTTGTTGCATTTCTGGCCACTTTTACTGGCATTGTGGTCTCTGCTATCAGCTATCGATACGGTCAGAGCTCCAGGGTGCGCCGCTAGAGCTCTGCCGTCTATTGAGGAATTCATGGAAAACATATTTAGCACACGCAAGTAAAACATTGTCCGGCAACGCTGTTTATCTGAACCCTGTCCATGAATGTGTAACCTGTAATGTCTAACTGTCATGGTGCCCATCTGCCTTACAGTATTGGCAACAGTATGTCGTCATCCACTAGCAAAGCGTCTGGTTCACCATTCGGTTCGTTTTGCTCCAACAGCTGACTGGCCATCCCGCACTCATCCGATGTCTCACAATCATCCATCGCCGCCAACTGTTCAAACTTCACCAACGAATCGTTATCGCCCGATCCATAAGCCTCCGGTATTCGTTTACCACGCGACGAGAAAAACGTATCCTTATGCTCGTTGGCCAGATTCTCGAGCAAATTACGGCGCAGCCTGTTCTCCAAGGGATGGGAACCAATTGGAGCACCACCGATGCCGCCCATCACTGGTGAACCGTTTTCAGACAACGGTGTGCGACGCAGGGGCCGGAAACGACCATTACTGTACCGCAGCAGGTACTCCTTTTTGCCTCGATTCGGAAAGAAGTACTCATCAGTACCGAGCAGTACGTCGAACTTGGTCTTCTTAAGTGCCGCCGCATCGTCCCCACCACCACCGGATGAGGTCGCCTTTTTGCCACGATTCGGCACAAAGTAGTCACCCTTTTCGAGCATCTGTTCGATCGTAATCTGTCGCTTGTCGGCGCCTCCGAATCGGCGACCACGAGCTGGCATAAAGACCAGCGGTCCTAGGGCTAGATGGTTGCGCAGCCTCGATTGTGGTTCCATCCGGCGGCGTCTTACGGTAGCGGCCCGATCGATCGACGAACCAACATATTCCTCACCAATACCGCCAGCAGGTGGTTTCGGAAGCGGAAGGGTTTCTCTGCAATACAGGAGATCGATCGGTTGTTATATTATCAGCACATTCTTGGCATACATTGTCATGTGCCAAAAAAGTTGCGCGTTACAAGGCGCTAGATATTGGAACTTTACCGAACACTATGAGATACTCTTTCATTTAAACTATTCGTATTCGCTACTGAACTACAGTTTCCTTTGAAAACATTTGAGATTCGTATCCGGACGAATCTGTTTGATAGGATTATATTAGAGGAAAATGAGTAATGGGAAAACTTGCGTGACTAAACTGTTGCGTGAAATTAAATTGGGGTAAAAAATTGCTTATTTTATAGAACAGAGTGTAAAGAAAGGATAAATAATCCATAAGTTTAAAATATAAGATGACTTTCTGCAATACTCGAACAACGAAGCAACGGGTAAAATGCGTCTGTGCTGCATCTCGTTACAGCTGCTAATTCCTGTATACGGTGAAAGCTGCACCGGCGAGCGAACAGCCAAAAATGGGCTGCACTCCTGCTTACCTCGTTTGACGATGCCGATTATTACCACCGGTCTGTCGCGATGACGCCGCTGCATGCACCGGCGTCGATGTGGTCATCGTTTCGAGTGGTACTGAAGAATCGCCGATCACCACTGATCCGGGATGCTCTGATTCGTGGGCCACGACCGACAGTGCCAGGAAAAGGCACACGATCGCCATCACACCCACCGGAAACCGTGATCGCGTCTGGTTCATTTTTGATAAACTTGCAAGCTGCACTTATGACGGTCGGCTCGGCTTGGTGCGAAAACAAGTGCGTTAAACAAGCCGTCCTTTTTTGGGACACTACACTACCATGAAGCACTTCCGGTTCGGTGCCTCATCATCTGGCTACTACTGCGTCTTTCGGGCAGTGGCGGCTCTTAAATAGTTTCCAACGGCAACACTTGCCAACCTTTGCGTATGAGCAGCAACAGAAGCCACAACAGCAGCAAACCCAGGACCGCAGGACATGGAGGTATCATTCTGTCCGAAC
>NC_064875.1:49459541-49467041 GCF_943734745.1 Anopheles darlingi
GGTACTTTTTTCTTTTTCAAACTCTGCTCTTCCCGTATTGCTTCGACGGTCTATCAATGCCGCGAAATTTCGTGAGAAAATTTCTTCAATATTTTTATCTGTGATCGGTTTACCAAATTCGCTGTGTACTAGTGCGCGTGTTAGAATTCTTCGCTTTGTGGCGTTTACAAGGTGCTGTGATGTTATTCCAGAGCATCATCTCAGTAGACTCAGTGTTTTAATGCGTTGCCAATACAGCGCTTCCTCTACTCTGATTCCGTGGTAGAAGAAGCGAGGATCTATTCTAAATCTACAAGACAGGATTCAAATTATAAAAACATATCCCTGTAGCCCGGTTTCGGGTGGTGGGCAGGTGCTGCAGTGATCTCGCGACGGCAAGAGCACGAACAACCATGCACCGCAGAATGTCCAGCATACGGGAATACAAGTTTTTCCGCAGTTTTTCGGCAAAAATCGAGAACTGGCACATCCGGAAAGCGGAATCATTGTGGAAGAAGATGCGTGAACGGAAGATTGCAGGTAAATTTGGGCTAAGCCCCCCCCCCCCCTTCCCTTCCCTCCACTCTTTGCCTCACGTTTCATTTAAACCAATGAAGAACATCTCTCAAGCATGTCTATGGCTCGGCCGCTTAACGATGCTGAATTCATTGCCTACTGCATATAGGGATATTCTTAAACGTTGCTAATATTAGCAGAATATTGATTATGACGGGAACGCCTTCCATGGGGTGATTGGGTGGGATGAAGATTCATTTCATTGGTTACATTGTGTCAGCATCCCGGTGCTCGATGCTTTTATGGTGAGCAGCAGTAATTCAGTGTCCTGTGCAAAGAATCATCTGTTGCTTCTATGGTATCGTGAAGGAGCGTCGTACAGCACACAACATACACACGCAGCACACCACCGTGCACGTTGAGAGGATGTTGTTCTTGCTGCTTCGCTGTAGCATTTGAAGCATGAAGCAAGGATTCCCGAAGCATTCGTGAGAGAACGACGGTCGGTAACGGAGCCGATTCTGACCGATTTCAGCAGAAACTAGGAGAGAGCCCTAGCCAGAGGACTCTCAACAAGTAAGAGCGAGTCACATGACATTGGCTTTGGATCTAATCCGATCCTGCTACCTTGCACATCCTCTGGCACCCATTGAATACTCCCGAACGGTGTGGGGTAGGGAGGATTAAAGTTTTTCTATTTAAAATCTATTTTTAAATCCCGCCCTTGTATTGATGGATTGATTGATGAGTAGCTTCCATGTGCTACAGCACACAGGACTGCTGCACGGTTTAGCAGAATGTATGATGATTCTACCCTCACTTTTGCGCGGGCATACAACAAGTGGTTGGAGTGTGCTTCTAGGGTCGCGCGAATCTCGTGGAAAAATGAGGCCATTTGGTTGATGAAAAAAGGCTTCATTGGCTCGAACGTCATCATGGTGTGCAGATACTGCTCTTGTCCCTACTTTTCCAGGGCTACTGGGATAGTACGTGGAGTGGAGTACACTGCAGTGGCACTGTAGATGGGCTTTTGTTTCTCATTTTAGCTACAAAGCGAAATCAGCACCGCGATCACAAATAAGCGGCGACACTGAGCCGTTTAAATCCACTTGCAGTGGACACGATGGCATAAGCACGCAGCAGCTGTGATGCTATAGACAGCACAGCATCATCACAGCTAGCAACCATCACGTTCGTTATCGTCAGTATCGGTGTAGGGCAGTGGCAATGGACAACGTTGCCAGGTTGAAAGGTTTTGGGAATTCGAATATTGTTGGAAAAGAAAATCATGTCCATTGTTATTTGATACAATTCCGTTGTGTGTTAATGTTTGCACCGTGACTGCACAAAATATATTTTCTAAGTCTGACTGTTTACTTTTTATGTTCGATCGATATTGATACCTAGAACGGCAAGTCATGTTGTGCTGTACTGAACAGAACACTTGAGATTCGATTTTTCTTACCAGCAATTATATTATACTGTTGATGCAATGATGATGCAATTGTAACTTAAATTAATTTAATTATCTAATATTTATGGATAATATTCTTTATATGTTAAAAAGGAAACGGAAGTATTGTGGTTTGTGGCGTGATTGCATTAATAGTTCGTTACATTTTATACTATGGTATCATTACTATTTGACGATCTCATCTTTGTCGTAGATCAACTGTGATCTGTGGGCCACATATCATCCAGAACTGCTAGAAATATGGAGCCATGAACTAATCTGGTCATTTTCTTACTCGATATGATATTGCTATAGCGATGCATAGCAGTGACATTAAGCTGTGTGTCTTTCTAGTACATTGCGGTAGGTTTCTGGAACTTCTTAAGAGGTTGCTGGCATCGTACTGAGAAGCTTCGTTTATCGAGTTTCTCCTGTTCGATAAACTTATCGCTGCCTGCCTAGATACACGGGATCAGGCGTTGGATAAGGACCCGGGCCAAAGCCTATTTCGGGGCGCTTCGTTGGTTATCGCTTATCGTCACGTTCTCAGTGTGACGGTGCATCCCATTGGCGAGCCACACACCTCTTGTCGCCCAACTAATCAGTCAGAGAAACAACAACAAACACTCGATATTGGTACGATATTTTTGTTCACCTCGTCATCCCATACATAGAGGACGAGCGCTCGTCGGGTGATTCGTGTCACCGTGTTTGTGGTCTTCGTGACTGCTTAATTCAAATCCTCCACCCATTGATCCCGTGTCCACCATGGGTCGTGTGACCCGTGATTTTGCTTCAGTCAGTCAGTCAACCGAAGTCACAGTGCGTGCAGTGTGTTGTCCCGTTACCCGATGAGCAAAGATGAACGCCTACGAGCAGCAGCAGCAGCAGCAGCCATCGCTAGAACTCTCTTCCAAGCGGTATCCGATTGCGACCAAAAACCGTAAATCGAAGTTTCAATTCCTCGCCGGAGTTCAAGAACACTATGAGCGCAAGCAGGAAGCAGCCAAGGAACGGGCGGCTATGCCGAAACGAGTCAATCTGTCCGTTCCCGGGACACCAGTCTGCTCTCGGTACCTTCAGTCGATGTCGAGTCGATCGTCGGTTGCTTCGAGTGATGATGAGTCAACCCAGGCTGTCCCACCTGCCCAAGAGCTCATCATCAGCAGCATCGTGTTGGAGAAATTTGTGAAGGACATGAGCACCCTATCGTCAGCTGATCAACTGGATAAGCCCGAAACGAAGAGCGAAGGAAATGCGAATGTGCAGATCGACGGTACGGCCGATGACTTCTTCAAGGCTTCCGACGCACGGAAGGCATACCATCGAACCTTCTCGGAAGCTGTGGGAACGGTTGGTGGCGGCGAGAAAGATCCGGCCGTGAAAAGGTACTTCGATGAGTCCGCCAGCCAGCATACATATCGGCGAGACTTTTCGGAGGCGTACGGAGAGCTTGGAAGTGTCAAGGATGATCCGATCTTTAGTACCACCGATGCTCCGAGCAGTGCTGCTACGACGAAGAAGAAAAAACGCTCCAAACCCACCCGACAGCAGCTGATTAGTGAATCGTCCTCGGATGAGGATCATTCGGGTGCGCCAGAGTTGGCAGCTAAGGAGCGTCAGCGCAACGAATTTCTGGAGGAGCTAATGGAGCTGAAAAACTCGAAGAAGCGCATGGAGCAGGAGCTAAAGGCTTTCCAGTCCAAAGATCCGTCGCTGATCACTGACGGCCAGAAAGAGCGAGTGCAACGGTTTTTCGAGGAGTCGGATCAATCCAAAGCATACCATCGTTCGTTTTCGGAAGCAGCCCAAACGTTTGGAGCACCACCCAGTGATCCAAAGGTTCGCGAGTACTTCACTGAGTCCGCCACGCGGCATACCTATCGGCGCGACTTTTCCGAAGTTTGTGGCGAACTTGGAGCAAACGGGCCGGCGACTGGTGGTGAATCAGAACGCTACAAACCTACCGTTCCGGGGACTCCAATCAGCTCCAGGAGTTTGCACAAACTGAAGAAACATGTGGAAGAGGAACCGGAGCTAGTAACGCCGGATGCATCCGCTTCGCTAAAGGAACAGTTAGCTAAGTTTAATGAGGAGCTAGAGGAACTGAAGCTCTCCAAACCGGCCATCTCGCTCGACACGAAGCAACCACCGGTTACGGATGATGCTCCGCCGAAGCCAGACTTTTGCGTTGAGCAGTACCTAAGCACTTCAAACGAAAAGCGATCCTACGCCCGGTCCTTCTCCGAAGCCGCACAATCGCTGAGTGCTCGGCCGGAGGTGAAGAGTGACACGGTGAAGTCGTTCTTTGACGATTCCTCCCGGAAAGGGACCTTTCGCCGTGAATTTTCCCAAGCCTATCAGGAACTGGCGATGGCCCCGGACGACGGTGTATCGACGGTGAATGACGTAACGCAGCCCAGTGGCGGTACATCAGCTGACCGGGTGGCAGAGAAAGATAACGGAGCGTCTCCTTCGCTACCTGATAATGCAACGGCCGTGGTGGCCGAATCGACCGATGAAAGGAATATCGTCATTCCTGGGACGCCAGTTAGCTCGCGCAAACGGTCCCCACCGAAAGCAGCGGTGCGCAGCGACAAGCCGATCGTTCCGGAAGCGAGTAGCCGGACATCGGGAGCCTGGGATGGACAGCGATTGCCGGCACGCGTACCGTTAACACCGCAGCTTGACGGTAGGAAACAATTTACGACAGAAAAATATTTTGCCACGAAATTCTTCAAACGGGCACGTAGTTTCAGCGGCCAGCGCGGTGACCTCACCGACAACGACGACAACGACGACGATGCCGACGACCACGACACTAACGACCACAACGATGGCAATGATTCAGGAATGCGGGCTGGAAGAGGAGCAGCAGCAGCAGTAGTGCGGGATGATCGTGAGTTCATACTTGCCGGCTCAAAGCAACCGGCTGGATCGGTGGGTCGTACTGGTGTGGTAAGCGGTAGTGGAAACAAGAATGAGGAACAGCAGCAAGCACAGAAGCCGGAGCCCGTCACGACGTTCGAGCTTGATAAAGAGTTTTGGCGACAGTTTAGTATGTAGGAAGGAAGAAACGTATTACAACGAATTATTGGACGGTTGTGTCCGATCCGAACGATAGTGTTTCTTTAGCGTAATGATATATCTGAAATAAATGCTTCACCAAAAACCATTCTTAGTTTTTTATGATAATAACCGTTCATTGTAATCAATCGCAAATTTATTAATAATTAATTTTTTACTTCTTTGCATCATATTCATTTACTGTGTGTTATACTTATGTATTGTCACTTTTTTAGTTTAAAATTCAAGCAGCATTTATTTGCGTTGCTGTCCTTTTCCTCAGGTAGAAAAATCAGCAATCATCATTTCACCTATTGCCAGTATTGCTTGCCATTATGCTTCAGTTAAATTGAATTATTTAAATAAAAATAAAATTTTCGTATCTCTGTTCTATCAATCAAATTCATGACCAATTTTTCAATAAATCAGCTCATAAATCAGTTGATAACATAACTGCGTGTTAACCGTAAGTTGAGCAGTCAACTTTAACGTCGTTAATGGTTTAAGGATTGTCTTAGCACCTTACACGACAATTTTGACTATTAACGGAACTATTTGTCCAACAATATTTTCCCAACATAGTAAGAATAGTTCAAAGTGGGAAAATTGAGGTTCGATTTTAACGTCGCTGTTTTATGAATGATTTATTTTAATATGATTAAAAACAGAAACAAGATCTAGTGAAAAAACTTACAAACTAATAATGATACGAAGGGAAGCAAATGAATGTTGCTTACGTTCGTTTTTTGCTGCTGCACTAATGTTTGTTTGTTTTTTACTTGATTCATTCTAGAAATTGAAGCCATCGAAGCTTGTCGCTGGCTGCGTGCTGCCGGATTTCCACAATATGCACAGATGTACGAAGGTAGGTGGGACCGTCTCGGGGTCTGGTGGGATCGAATGATTAAAACCGACACCAAGAGATTGCATCATTCTCGATCTTATACAACCTGCCCAGATCACCAGTTTCCGATCGACGTGGAGAACGTGGAGAAAGATCACCCATTCCTGGAGAACGATCCGCTTCAGTCGTTGTTCCGACGGCTGCACACCCTCAATCGTTGCGCCAACATGCATCTCGATGCACATCAGCACCATACACCCAAACCATCGGTAAGTGTCGATCCGCCTGTTGCACCGGGCCCTAGCAAGCCACAGCCAGTCATCTCAATGTGCAATGTGTTTTACCTCAACCCTCAACAATCCGCTTCTCTGCCCTTTCCGCAGCAACGAGAGGACTCCGACGATGATAGCTGTGCGCTAAGCGAAGCGTGGACCTTTCAACACAACAGCCGGCGCTGGTCACGCGTCGACGATGCGATCGGTTTGGTGAGCGTGATCGCCAACAAGCAGAAGTCATCTCACCCGAAGGACGGTACAACTAAAGGTGCGGCAACGGGCGGCGATTTGCTCGATCCGAACTCGAACGGATCTCGCCATTCGCGCACATCCAGCAAGAAGCACCATCAAACGCAACTTGTACGCGCGGAAGATCACGAGAAGCTGTGGCTCGAGAGTGGTGGTGCTGGCAGGATCACGATCGGGGTACCGTCGGATACAGATTCGCAGGATGATAGTGGCGGTGGTGGAGCGGTGAATTTGCGCCGTACCGGAAGCGAACGATTGAAAGACGGTGCCAAGGCCATCTTGAGACACGTTGAGTCGATACGATCGCGGCGTCGAAAGAAACAGCACCGTGAAGGGTTGATCATCCTAGCACCACCTGCTTCACATCATCACCTATCGCCCCATCGTAACGGTGCAGGAGAGACTGGAGGAGAGATGGGCGGTGGGTATCTGGATATAATGTCTTACTCGAACCCAACCTCACCGCGACCGTCCGCGGAGATGCTTCAGTTTGACGACGGACTCGCAATGGATACACATCACAGGCATTGCTTCCCGGGTGCTACACCGGCCGATGGAATTGATCGAAACCTACTCTCGCCTTATCTATCGAACGCAGCCAACGCATGGTCTCCAGCGGGGACGATGCACGGTGGGGATACAACCAGGCGCGGTACTCCGAACGTACTGCTTCCATTTCAGGTGCAACTGCAGCAACAGGAAGCACGCTCCGGAGACGATTCGTCCTCGATCTGCAGCGAGGACAGTGGCGGTGGTCCAGGAGTGGATTATGAACCCCGTTCGACGGTCAGTGGCGCAGGTGGCCGTGCTAAGTATGCACCGCGGGCAAAGAAAGCTCTGCGGAGCAAGGTGATAACAAGCACTGTCGACGATTACCAGTCCGGCGGTGGTGCTCTCTCCGACTCGGAGTATCAGTCCAAACAACGCCGTTCAAAGATCAAGAGTGAACTAGATCGGTCCAGCGGCGCTGACAGCTCGGTAACATCAACGACCGCAAAGTCAACCACTAGCAACACGTTGGCACCACAGCAACCAGCCGGAGCACCCTCAAAATTGCACCGTGGTGGATCATTGAATCTCGGCAAAGCGTCAAAGCGATATCGGGATGCCTTCAGCAA
>NC_064875.1:49474541-49479541 GCF_943734745.1 Anopheles darlingi
ATCAAAACACAACAATAACTGTGAGGAATAATTTAAATGGGCACACACAATTATAAAGGAATCACACACACATTACGGAGAGTGACATCAATGAGCAATATCAATGTGTTTGTCTAAACAAACGTTGTTTTTAAAATTTAGCTCTAGAGGGTTTCGTCATTTCAGGAAAGAATCCTGAATAGAAAATTGATCCAAATGAATGAAATGGTGTTTTCTTAGTGTTACTATTGCTAGAGAACCAGGGATTGCCTGCTGCGATGAGCTGAGAATACCATGAGAATAACAGGTGTCGTCCCAGCTCGTTAATTCTTACAGAGAGACAGAGAGTAAGCACTGATTACAATACCGCGACGATATTGATATTGTTGCCATAATTGCTGAACTGTTTAACCAAGGGACGATGATAAAAAAAACTCCTGCAGTAGGCCAAAACGGCTCATCGGCTGTGGCGCCGTATAAGTCAGTTTTCTCAATTACAACAGATCAACTGCATTCGACTCTCAATTACGAATTCGACGCAAAAAATTATGACATCACTTCGCTCATGCATTTTTAGCTTATATTCAGCTAAAAATTAAATAGTTCGAGGCAAATGTCCAGGAACATTACAAATTGAAATACGCAAAGCATTACAAGCGTGTGCTAGTATTCATAAATGATTAGTACGAGCCTATTTCGCCTTCGTATTATTCGTATATTGAGCCTTCGTGATCAATCGAAAGGCAACCGCTCCACCTTCATTTTTAGACATCTGTTAGGCTTGACCGATCTCTTCTAGTCTACTAACAGTACACGGAACCTCATTGATAAACTACAGCAAATTAAAACCCTTGTTAATGGAACTTTAAATCGGAATGTCCATATGTGCGTTTAGGTTACTTTCGATCTGGATTTTAATTCCCAACGAAATGACTCCTCCAATTATTCAACGCTAAGGCTCACCTGTGTTTCCGTCACATTCAGCAGCTTCGCCATCTCAGTGCGTTCGTTCGAGGACAGATACTTCTTCACCTCGAATTGCTTCTCCAGCTCGAATATCTGGCGACCGGTGAAGGTGGTCCGGGCTTTCTTCTTACGCCGATGATGCCCCCCGCTCCCCGTCGATGCCGGTTCTACATCATCCGCTCCACCAACCCCCGATCCATCGCCGATGGCTTTTGGCAGGGAAAATAGCGAAGCCATTGTCGCGGTGGTTACGGCTGAACCTCTACCGCCCGTTGCACTAATGCCAGCCTCACCACTCCCATTGGCAAAGCGACCATCGATGGAGGAATCGTTGGACATGCAGACGTCCGAATCGGCATCACTCGATTGTGGTGCCGGTGGTAGAACACTTCTTGGCCGCTTGGGTGGCGTTGGCTGTAGTTGCCGAGGCAGACCGCGGGATGCTGATCGACGGAAAGACGATTGTGTTGATTCTTGGGTAGATTCTAAGAAGAGAATTGTTCGAGAGCAAACGAAGAAAGGTCAAATCATAAACAAGTGGCTTTCAATTTGACGAATTCAATCAATCACTCTCGAGCTCTTACCTTCCTCGGATGTGATCTTGCTCCGTAGTTCCGTCGTCGACGTCGTCGTCGTCGTTGTCGTTGTTGTTGTTGTCGCCATGGATGGCGCCTTGCTGGACGACAGCAACCCGAAAGCAGGTGATGACACCTTTGATATGCACAGATTGAGCGGTTCATCGTCGACCGGGCTCGGTGTTCGATGGCGAACAGTATCCTCTTCCTCCACGTCCTCTACGTCCTCTTCCTCATCTTCCTCTTCATCGTCTTGATCGACGGTAATGTTGTCCTCCTCGTCCATCGGTTGCTGCTGTGATCGCTGTTCATCATCCACAATCGGTTGATTCCAGAAAAATGAATCCTTCGGACGTGCGATCAGCTTATCGTCCTCTCTCTCGCGACTACACGGTTCTGAGACGGCAGGCTTCGCCTTCAACGAGCAGCCCTTCCACCCGAGAATGTCCATGATAGAGTGTGGTGTTGGTGGTTGCTTTGGTGGATTGGCGTACACGTGCGGATGCCACTGGGGTGTCTTTTCGCGCGACTCGAACGGCTCACTATCGACGGTGCTCACCATATCTCCACCGGCAACGGTACCATCACTTTCGGAAGCGTCCTTTTCGTTTTCTTCTCGTACAATTTCCTGCTGCTGCTGATGGAGACGATGGTGCTGCTGCTCGCTGTGGTTTGGATTGGGTGCACCATCATGGTGTGGTTGTTGTTGATCCTGCTGCCGCTCTTTTGCTGCGTGCGGTGAATGTTGATCGTCCGGTACGTTGCTGTGGTAGAGATGCTTTACCTCCAGTACTTCTTCCGCTTGGGTCATTCTGGTTGACACGGTATAGCGGCTGCGCGATAGCCAGTTACGACACGAATCTACGTAACGAAGACGTTCTCTCCGTTACTGCAGAGTAGGAGGGCGATCGGTTGATATGCCTTCGTTTATCATAACATCGCCCGCTGATACAGTGGTTTTTGGATCTGAAACATTAAAGAGAGAAGGGCAGCAATAATACTTGTGCTCTAGAAAGAATCATTTGACACCTTCGCGAATATCAGAGACCAAAGGAATGCAGAGCATCAGAACTCGAAAAAAAACTCGAAGGGAAATGTAATCTCTTTTTACAATGATAATTTTTTCTTCAGAAAACGCACCTTCCGAGCATTTATAGATCACATCGTGCACAGTGAACGATACGGAAATGAAAGAAGGTTTTGTATTATTCACAGCAATAATAGTAGCCGCCATTCATGACTCATGCTTTGCTCGTGGTAAGGCATTATGAACCAATCAATCTCATCAATTCTACGCGACTTTTTACAATGTTTCAAAAATACATTACTGTATGATGATGAATGGTAATGACATGCTGGAACTACTGTCAGCAATGAATCATGTTCAATAAAATCGGTAAACGGATTCCAACATTCTAATAATACTCATCTTTGGTGGAGTCTCTATTTTAATTTTGTTTCATCATTAGTCATACGTCAGTATTCAAATAGTTCACGTGAAACCCGTTTGTAACGCTGTTGATGGTGATATAAAACCAACGTTTCTACTTTTTCATCATTTTCCGATTTCGAATATCCCCATGGACATGCTAGTAGCATAATGATCGACAACGACGCTGTATCACTGACGCATGCACACAACCGGCTGCTGGATACATTGTTGAATGTTTATCCATCGATGGATTAAATTCAATTATCATAACTTTAATTCAATCACACACAATAATGGATCCCGTGCCCATCGCATTAATGCTCCCCGATGGGAATTAAAGCATAGAGCCCCTTGATGGGAGCACTCCTTTACGTTTTCAATCTGTAGTAATATCTATAAAATGGATTGTTTATTAATTTTAAGCGATTTTTTGACATTTTATCGAGTCCATTCTCATAACACCGGACCGACACTAACGGGAGCATAAAAACGGGAAATTTATGTAATGAGTGAAGTCAAACAAAATTTTGTCCCAACATGATTTATATTTCAGCAACCCAGCGAGACCAAACAACACATTAGAGTTGGCCGCGCCAGTGAATAACACCCCGAGACCGGGATCAGCTTCATCAAAACAAGTAGGCATAATACACACACACATAGTAGGCAACGAAAACCCACCGATCCGAAAAACACGTGGAGCTCTCATCGTATCAGATCAGATTTTTGAAGAGCATCTTTTGACAAAAAAACAGCAACCAAGAAATAGAAAAAAAGAGAAAGAAAAAAATATTCCGCGGCCGGGACATGGCACGTTGCGTTCGCGCCGCTATTAATATATACATATTTTTATGTCACGCCCAAATATGACAAGGAAGTCACCATCAGCGTGAAATATGCTCCATCTGTTTCAACTCTTCCTCACACCAACACCGTCATCGTCAAACCATATCATCATGATTGCGTGCCGGCGCTCTCCGCGGTCCGGTTCATAAATTTAACGCGCGAAAAGGAAGATAATATTATTGTTATTTTACGATTCTTCGTTTTCTTAAACGCTTTTCACACGCTCGGTGTTCTGTGTCTAAGGGGGACGCGCGCGCTTCACTGGTCCGGCGAGTTTGTCTTGTCGCTCATCAACAGCTCATAACGAGCGAATCAATCATCTGCGCCCGCAGCTTTAACGGCATAATTTTCACTTAATCAGTATTATTCGGTTTGTTTAAGGGAAAACGGGCCCACACCGAGTTGTACCCGGCATCCGGAAACCTTAAAAAAAAAGAAGGAATGCGCATCGAGTCCCCAGCCAGTCAGTATGATGGTGTCCCCCCTCCCAAAGCTGGATTGGCTCACACCGGTCTCGCCGCTCTGCAGCGTGCAATACGGTGGTAAATGTAATTTCCTTGTTTATCTCATTCAACAGTTTTCCGAAAGGCACAACTTTCGCTTCCTCTCGCAATAAGTTGCGAATGCGAGAGGACGGCCATCCCAGCGGCAGCCACAGTCACAGGATACCACCACCAAATCGTCCTTTGTCTCAAGGATGAGGCAACGACCGTGGGCAGCAGCAGCAGCCGCCTTCCCACCCACTCCCTTTCCGCCCTCGCACACCATGCGTATCCTTTTTCCCTGTCAGTCCACCATTCAAGTGATTGCGCTATACGTCGTGCTGCGTTCGATTCATTTCTCCATTTCAACAGCATGTAGCAACAGCAGAAGCAGCACAAGCAAAGTATCAATTTAGCATCGAGCATCGAGCAATGGATCGATAATTTACTCCGAATTAATTTCTTTGTTCCAACCAACCAGTAGTTCGATTTTGATGGGCAGCGGCCGCGGTGAGTGTATCTTGCGTTGGAATGTGGGGCTCTGGAAAGGACCCCGCCGCATACGGTAGTAAATCTGTGCCCCACGAGCACAACAACGGTGCAGCACACCATTGTCGAGTGCCGCTTTACCGGTGGTGGTGCTGTGCAAATGCAAAATTTATTCAATTATTAACAAACAGCCGCACAAGCGTGCTCTCTCTCTCTCTCTCTCTCTATCCC
>NC_064875.1:49484541-49487041 GCF_943734745.1 Anopheles darlingi
AGTGCTCAGAGCAAGCGAGCGAGTGAGAGCTCAGCACAGAAAAAACCCTAAATTACATTCCATTGCAACGCGAGAGGTTCGCATCTTGGATTCGCATAAACACACTCGCTAGTACAAACCGCGGCGCCACCATCATCGTCATCATCAGCATCTCCGTTTGCCACGCCGTCAAGTGTTTTATTAGCTTTCTGCTGGCGCTCTCCATTTCCCTCTCCCCTCGGTTCTCCTTCTCCACTCTCTATCTCCCTCCCTCAATTGTGCAGCTCAGACTCTTGGTGCGCCAGAGAGGAGGGTGACCGCGGTGGGGTTTTAGAAGCTAATTACCGTTGGCCACCATTCGTGCAATCGACATTTGTGTCGCGCACCGTCGAAGAAGCGCACTTAAAAACGGCAAAAGGATCAACCTCGCTCCTCGTCGGTGCACACTCCGGTGCGAGGGGGGGGGGGGGCTGAGCTATTTCTAGTAGTTTCATCTTTGCGTGATCGGATTGGCTTTTTGAGGTGGTGGTGCTTAACCTCATAAACACCATGACGACGGCGAGGAGGATGATGGTTTGCGCCATTAGTGGATGACGCGCGCGCGCACAAACGAAAATCCAATTGGCTGTTACTTGAGGGTGTTTTCGCATGTGCATTTAAGATGGCAAATTTCGATGCTTCCCTTTCCCACTTTCCGATTTGTAGATGCGTTGATGGAAGAATGCAGCAACCGAAGTTGCTACTGTTACTGCTACTGCTACTGTTGCTTGTGCAATGAACATAGCAGTTCATGCTGTGGTTGTTGTTGTTGGTGTGTACTTACTTGCAGTGAAAGAATGGCGAGGGAGGGAACAACGAGAGTGAGAATCGATTAAACGTGCTCCGTTCAATTGCTGTATTGACAGTATAGCAGCAGAAGCATCCAATTCATCGATGAATATGTGTCACCCGCCTGCTGTTGCTGTTTGTTGGCTATTCGGATCACGAAGGCCGAGGGAAGCACCAAGCTCACTAGATGGAAGGCAACCCGCTCGATTGTCCACCAACGCAACGCACCAAGCACACAATGTATTCACCCACTGGCCACACGGACTGGCCCTCCGTGTTATTGTTATTGCACTAATGATTGTAATAATAATCAATACACACACTTATGGTGCACGTCGCCGTCGTCATCGTCGTCGTCGTCGTCGTTGAACCACGGAGCAACGGAGAAGACACGGGTTGCGCGCACCACTTGAAAACTCAACGGACCATCAACGATTCAAATTGCTCAATAACTGTCACTCGCAGCAGGTTCTCGGCAGATATTCTCTCACTAACTGGGCATGCTGTGTGCCGCTGTTGATGATGTTGATGATGGCGGCGTGGGGGGTTGGTGTATATTGCTGGAAACATTATATCCATCCTTTCCATCATCAATCTCTCCTCTCTATATCCTTTGCTCGCGCTCTCTCGCTCTCTTTCCGGGTGATGCCGAATTGAAATACCGAATTCATTCCCTTTCTCGGGAATTCATTCATCCAATCTTCCACTCCGGCCACACTTCACCCCCAACACCCAGAGTCCTTGGTACGCCGCCGTCGTCGTCTGCTGCTCTCGATCTCGATTATATTACAATTTTCTCAGAGATTCGCAGCTCGTTTAGTCAATCGTCGGACACGACACGGTCCAACTGACGAGCTGGGCTAGTGGCCATACAAACACAGAGACACAAAGATAATCACACCCGTAATCCGAGTCCGACTCTAGACGAAAAAAGAGGAGGAGGTGAGCGTTGGAGCTCCGCTTCTCCAATAGTCACCTCCCCTCTTCAGCCTTCCCACAAACCAATTTACAGTGCTTCGTGGACGACACGCGATCGCACGCGTTGCTGGAGTTCCTCCACACATAGCAGTGAGAGTTGTACGTATTATTATTCAATTTTGTCGTCTCTTGGCGTCCTCTCCCGTACTCGTGGGGAGGACGGAGTAGGTGGAGCAGTGAGTTTAAGAGATCAACCAGCAGAAAGAGCGAGAGAGCATGAGCATTGACCCGGAGAGAAGAACATTTAGAATAAACGGCTTCCCTGACACGGCTCTTTCACGCGCGGCGTCCGGTGTGTTGTGGTAAATGAAGTAAACGGTTCCTTGCCTCTCTATTAAGCGACCGGGTTCGCTATCCAGTACAGCAGCGCGGTTAGCTGGTCACCGGTCGCGAGAATTTGCACGCTCCTCCTGCGTTCCTGCGTCGACCCCAGCACAGACACGGCACACGGCCTTCTACAGCGCGTCCTGATGTCAAGTCAAGTAGTCAGTGCTGTTTGTGGTTGGTAATCGCTTGCCAGCCGTAGCAGTAGTAGGCCACATGCAAAACTATTTATGGATTTCATTTGGAAAGCAACCGAGTCACTGACGCAAACGGTAACACCGGTGCGGTGCGGTGCGCCGTGGTTTTTGGTCAATTTCATTACGCACGCACCCACATTCACAGTCACAGGCGCAGGTATCAATCACGGTCACACGGTGGGGTGCGCCACACT
>NC_064875.1:49489541-49512041 GCF_943734745.1 Anopheles darlingi
TCGGAGTTAATTAATTTAGGTACATAAAGGTACTAATGGGCAACGTTGCGTACGAGGGAGAGTAATTTGAGTATCATCTTGATGATATTCCGAGAAGTGGAAGGGAGGAAAACGTGATAATTGGCCACGCTCAACCCCCGTACTAACAACCACGCTGACGGGAAATTTGCGCAACATTATAGGGTCATCATTGGATTATCATAGGGCCTTCAACTAGATCCTGACCTGAAAAAAATTAAAAAGCGTTTTAATTTAAGGATAATATGCATTTCATCCGATTTACACCAGTTTTTTGTGAAATGTTGAACATTTTGGGCTGTGCCGAGCTATCAAGGAACTTTCCAAGCAACCCAATCCAAGGGGGTATTCGTCTTTTTTTCTTTTTCACGCTCTCGTTCGAGTGGTTTTGCTCGAAAATGTTTCGATACTATTTCTACTCGATTTCGTTATTTATTTCGGTCACCGTGCGCCTAGACGGTAGCGAGAATGACGAGAATTTTTGCTCAAATTTAGAGAATTGAGATTTGAGAATGAGTAATGCTCCGTGCTGCCGCTTGGGTTGCAGAAGCGAATGAAGCAACTAAAAACAAGGTTGAGGCGGAGTAATTTCGAAACATAAGTTTTTTTAATAAAACAAAAACGCTCGGATAAAAAAAAAAATGGTCTATCCTTGAAGGAAATATAGATGATTAAAGTTGTATGGACACGGTTTAAACTCCGTCCAGACGAGCAACAAAGTTATCGCGATAACTTTTGCTCAATTTGAGCAAAAGTTATCGCGATAACTTTCTCGCCCTACTGTTTACATACGATTTGACAGCTCCAAAAGAAGTTCTCGCTGGTTCTCCCTTGCTCGCTTGCTAGACGTGCATTGCAGTTATCGCGATAACTTCTCGCCGGATTTGTATGGGATGACGTTTGTTTGCGAAGTTCTCGTCGAGAAATTCTCCAACATTCGTCATCGTTTGGACACGGTTTTAGAGCATAAATTCTCGCCATTCTCTTCTCATTCTCGTCATTCTCGCTACCGTCTAGGCGCGTGGTCATAACAAAATTACAAATTCAAACCAGGAGCCGCACTGATTGGACGCATCCTCCTTAATCAATCCGGTCGTCGATCAAGATGAAGCAACAACTGTTTGTCGGTAAAATTGTGCACAGCAAATCGGTGGACGAGCTGGTTTGTGATGGTTTTGTGGCTGTTTCATCGGAGGGTAAGGTAAGTTTATCGCTTTACTTTAACTCTGGAGAAAAAAGTGCTAATTACTGCCTTTTCCGTACACCGGCAGATCGATGCAGTCGGCGAATTGTCGCAGTTGAAGGTGCTGTTACCAAGTGCAGACCAGTATGAACGGGTGCAACTTGCGTCAACACAATTTCTGCTTCCGGGCCTGATCGATGCACATATTCACGCTCCACAAGTGCCGAACATTGGCCTTGGGCTAGATAAACCCTTGCTCGAGTGGCTGGATTCGTACACCTTCCCGCTGGAGTCCAATTATCGCGACCCCGAGTTTGCAGCGCGAGTCTACAAATACGTGGTGGTAAGTTGGTCCGGCTAAGCGAGCTGTAACTTGATAACCAATCTAATGGATCCACAGAATACCACCATCGCGAATGGCACGACAACCGCTTGCTACTTTGCCTCTATCTTTACGGAAACCAACAAAATTCTGGTCGACGAGATGCTACGCCAGGGGCAGCGTGGCTTCGTTGGAAAGGTATCATCGAACCGGATGTGCCCCAAGTTCTATGTGTAAGTAAGAAGAGCTCAACCGATCCGAAGCTTCAGATTTCGTTTAATCACACGTCTTCCCGGGTACACAGCGAATGCGATACCGAAACCTCGGTAAAGGACAATGTGGATTTCATTCGGTACGTGCTGGACAAAAAGAGTGACCTGGTTCAGCCCATAGTGACTCCCCGGTTCGCCATTACCTGTGACGATGGGTTGCTGCGTGAACTGGCCGGGCTGGCCCGTACCTACAATCTGCACATACAAACGCACGTATCCGAAAATCTCGGAGAAATTGCCACGGTTAAGGAACAGTTCCCGCAGGCACCACACTACACCGGGGTGTACGATGAGGTTGGCCTGCTGACGAACCGTACCGTGCTGGCACACGGTGTTCATCTTGAGGAGGATGAGCTGTTGGTGCTGGCTGAACGGGGCACCTCGATCGCACACTGCCCGAGCTCGAACACGAACCTCGGTTCCGGATTCTGTGACGTGCGACGGTTGCTCAAAGCGAACGTTAAGGTTGGTCTGGGAACGGACGTGTCCGGTGGTAGTGAAGCTTCCATTCTGGCCGCGATGCGATCCGCGTTGGCCGTTTCGCAGCATTTAAACTTTATGAAAACCCAGAATGTACTAGGTACGGGCCGGGTTGAACCATCGGACGAAGGAGGAAAACAGCAAAGCTACATTCCACTTACTTATAAGCAGGCCCTGTTCTTGGCCACGCTCGGCGGAGCACAAGGTAATTTGCTGCAGTTTAATCAAAATCATAAGACCATAAGAGTGTCCATAGACTCATGTCCTTCTCTCCTTCCGCCCCTCCTGCCTACAGCTTTAGCGATGGACGATAAAGTGGGCAACTTTGCTGTTGGAAAGCATTTCGATGCCCTGGTGATCGATACGGAACTGGCACCGATCGGAGGAGACCGTTTGCCGGAAGCGTTAACGAAAGAGAAAAGTAACGAGCAGCTGCTGCTGGAGCAGGTTCAAAAGTTTGTCTACGTTGGAGATGACCGCAACATCGTGAAGGTGTTCGTTTCGGGCAAGCAAATAAAATTATGATTCAACAGCAGGAGGGCACACAGAAGCATAGCTTCGGGACAAAGTCATAGTGCTGCGTTTCCTATGAGGCCAAATATAATTGATCACTTCCTCATTATCACTGCTCAGTGTCGCATTCACAATGCACATGGTCGTCTGAATTGCCGTCCGAATGGCTTATCAGTTAATGTATTCGACCTTCTTATCTATCAGATGTTTTGGTGAGTTTTGGCGGCCCATACCTAGCAGAATCAACAGTTTTCGGAGGGGATCCTGAAATTGATACCGTGCATTTACATCATCGTGCTTCCTGGGGGACTACTGATTATCGGAGCTACAAACGACGCACTGTTTTCGCTGCTCGCAGTTCGGATCACGAGTCATAATCAAGTTTTTTTCTGAATTTGGTTTGAGACTTTAGCCACTGTTGCTTGAGTACAGAAATCGCTACAAAGCGCTTGTTGAATTGTTCTCTAATGAACCTAATCCTAATGATCGAAAAAATATCATCCACTTTAGCTGCCGGTTAACTCGGTGGTTTTTGGAAGGTTTTTTTTTCAAATATTCCAGATTTTTCCGTGAGCACAACTGCACTGTATTTGTAGCGATTGTCCCCTCTCATAATCAATGTTCATTGTCCATATTAGATTATGTCCTTCTCGAGTATCCTTGTCTCGTTGCTGCATGACAAGTGAACAATACTGAAATTAATAATGCATAAAAATACACTTTGTCCAGCCGGCAGGTGTCAATCAACTCGTTATGAGGTTGCACCTCGATTGAATATTTTTTCTTGAACCACAACCTGCAGTATTTCAAGAGGACCTTTCCGAACGCCGGTAGACCGCCGGGTTAGTTTGTTCTTCATAATGGTAGCGCTCGGAGTGATTTTACTATTCCTAACATGCTGGTACGCAAGCTTTGCCGGTAGTCTGGTTCTTCCTCTTAGTGGAAATGAGTATGAGCTAATGCGAGAAGCCATCGTTAAGGCGGAACATCAGTATGGTCTCGGGGGAAAGGTGTTCCTCAGTCCAGAAGAGCAGCACGCAGACCGCGTGCTGGTGGAGATGAAAAAACGTGAACTACAATCTGTACCCGGTGTCCAGATACCGTCTGCAATGCATTTTTACGAGGCAAAGTCCTTGATCGAAGCTAGTGCCATCTTTAGGGTCCTACAGACCATGCCGAAAGGGGCCGTTCTACACCTACACAACTCTGCCGCAGTGTCCTCGAGCTGGGTTATCCAGAATCTCACCTATCGAGCGGAAGCGAAGCTATGTACTCAGGACGGCCGACACTACTTCACCGTCAGGTGAGTCATTGAAGCCGCGAAGCTTTTGTTCCCGCTATATTCGTATTCCTTTAAACAGACCACAGCCCTTCTGTCCGGTGAATCAGACGCGGTCAATCAACGAAATGCGCAAAGAATGGGCGGATGGTCCTGGTAGTTTCGATCGATGGCTGGAAGCTATCATTAACTTGAAGCTTAAGCCAAGGAAGCTATCGGCAACAGTTGACGATATTTGGAAAGAGTTTGAAAGCTGTTTCGATGCGATGAAAGGATTCCTGCAGTACAAACCATTCTTTGAAGCGTACCATCGGCGCTTGTTTCAGGAGTTTCACCGTGACAATGTGTGTTATCTTGAGCTGCGCGTGTCTCTTCCTAAATTGTTCGATGCGGACGGCAAAGAGTATGGGCCGGTCGAGGTGGGCTATATGCTGTATCGGCTCGTAACTGAATTTCGCCAACAGAACCCATCATTTCATGGCGTGAAGCTTATTCTGGCGAAACATAGAAACATGACCGACGACGAGTTGGCCACTGCGCTAAAGCTCTATGAAAATTTAAGGTAATGTTGGAATTCCTTATCTGCATCTCGTGACTGATTTTACTCTTTCGTTTGTTTCGATTTGCAGCACAACTTTACCAGGGTTTGTCATCGGATTCGATCTCGTTGGGCAAGAGGATCCACAGCGATCATTAAAATCGTTTGCTGCTACCCTTCTACGATCATCGTCCAATGAAAGTCCTCCTAGATATTTTTTCCACGCTGGCGAAAGCGGTAAACTCGCGGAAACATTCGTGACATAATATTTATCTAAATTGTGATTGATGACTTCCCTTATCAATGCCAACTTCCAGTAAGCTACTACACGGAAGCGGATGAAAACCTGGTCGATGCGATTCTGCTTGATACCAGGCGCATTGGGCATGGCTATTCGTTGTATAAACATCCCATCCTTTGGCATGCCGTTCGCCGGAAGCAGATAGTGCTCGAGGTGTGTCCCATCTCGAACCAGGTGCTTGGGCTGGTGCACGATTTGAGAAATCATCCCGGCAGTTTCTACGCCACCCAGAACATTCCGATGGTCATTGCTAGCGATGATCCGGGATTTTGGGATGCGGTCGGTGTAAGCTACGACTTTTACTACGTCTTCATGGCCATGGCACCGTCAGCCGGACTGGGGTTTTTGAAGCAACTCGTCTGGGACTCGATCAAGTTGGTTTCATGAGCCTGTGGGCAGGTGTCTGAGATGGGGTTTTAATGTTTGTTTTTTTATCTGCTTCGCTGCGTCCTAGGTACAGCGCTATCAGCGATGAGGAACGACAAAACATCACCACAACACTAGAGCATGAATGGCATGGATTCGTACAGGGTCTCATCAATGGATCTGCCGCACATCGATAGTCAACCTCAGCCACAAAGAGCACGGTTTAACGATCGAAAAAAAAACAGGGAACTAATTAAGGGGCTAATAACAATGAAGCGAATTAGCACCATCGAATGAAAACATTATGAATGAATTAGCGCCAGCGAGTAGGTCTGCAGCGCCATAATCAATACGGTTTCATGAAAAAAAAAACACCACGATCGAAGTTAGGGTAAGCGGTTCAACCGCGTAACCCGAAGAAAGCCATCATCATCAGGGGTCGGTTAATTGCTAAGAAAGTGATTGCTTGTGATTGTAGATCTAGCTGGAATTGACAAAACTAATTTGACGTTTAAATTAATTTCCTTACTAAACAAACACTTTCAACTTCAATTTGATGACACAACTGCACTGGACTATGCAATAATACTTAAACATTGTTGAAATGGTCATCTATTAGAATCAGTAAATGCTCGTTTGTAAATTCAAGGCGTATTAAGCAAACATTTTATGAAAATAAATCATTTCCCACACTCATGCCTTGTTTGCCATTTAAAGTATGTTTGGTTTAGCTGTTTTCACCTTTTTCATCAGGTGTGGAATTTGTTGCAGCGCACCCTCAGGGCAAGTGCTCCAAACGCACCGCATCAAGGGGAGCAGCCACGAGCTAACGCATGCTATTGAATGGTACTCAGTAAAAGTGAAAACAGTAACAAACCCGGTTCCGGACTAAAATGTGGCGCACGTGGCACATTTCGTGCGTCGATTGTTGTCTCTTAACTGGTCGCCGCGCATTCGGATCACCGCAAGATAATCGGCATTTCCTCATTGCGATACAACAGCATCAACGAGTTCCGAATTCGGCCAGCGCTTGCGACTCACCGGCAGGCACCAGCACCAGCCATTTCAGCGACTACTTTCTCGAACGCTTTTGAATGGGACCTTGTTTGCGGAAGCTGGAAGCCGCCTTATGCACCCAACCCAACATCTCATCATCAGTTGTCGATGATCCTCGATGATCGTACTCCGACTAAAGAGAGAGAGAGAGCGATTAGTGTGAGAGAGTGGCTCATTCAACCGTTTTAAGGGGGCGCCCTACCTTCTTCCCTACCCTACCCTAGCCGCGCGTACGCTAGTGTGCGTTGCCAGTCGTTGTCCATGTTTATATGAAGATCCCAGAACACGGGCAGGAAGAGGAAGAAGAAGATCGGTGCTGCGAAGAACGGACGCTCATAAGAGAAGAAAAGCGAGAGAAGAGAATGAAAAACATACACACAAACCGGGCCTCCGGATGGACGACAACAACGCCTCGACGCAGTGATCGTCGTCGTCGTTGAGTAGTGCGAGCTTCGAGACGGAACAAAGGTGCGTACAGGGCCGGTACAGGGTACCGGGGACGAGGGGACGCTTTTAACCCTCGACGGCCAATATGTGGCTAATGCTCCCTGTCAGTATAGTATAGGAAGCGGTGAGCAGAGAAACGACGATTACGATCGCCGCTCTACGCCGCCGTTGGAGTGATCTCGCGTAAACACACATACAGCCACACGGCCCGACCGATCGACACTGCGGCGAGGCGAGGTTCGGGTTCGTTGGGCTGCTGATCGGCCTGCGATTATACCTGCCTGTTATGCCAGGGGTGGGCGCAGGGGTCGCGCAGAAGGCAAGTGTGTGACACGTTTATAAAAGTTTTTCCCGAGAAAGTGGTGATCGCGCTCTCTCGATGTTGCGGATCGCGACCGGGCGCGCACACCAACGGGGTTCAATCCAGATCCAGCCGCCGAACCTCTAGGACAGCAACGGTGGTGTCGCGCGTCGTGCTCTGATGTTGTGTTGTGTGCAGCAGCCTGCGGCAGCTGGCGTCATCTCTTCGTTCGTCGTCAGTTTCGTTACCAAGGCGACCACCGGAGGAGCTGAGAGTTTCATTCGCGGCGGCCCTCCGGATGTGTGCTGCCGATTGCCTGCCGATTTGAAAGTGTAAAAGGTATTGCAAATTTGTGCTTTAACGAAGGGAGTGGGAAGGGGGACGAGCGAGGAGGAAGGGTTAGCAGAGAACAAGGGCACACTGTGCATGCATCGTCATCGTGCGTTTCGTGCGATTCGTGAGGTTGCGCTGTGATCTTGATCCCGTCATCATCAAAGCTAGCTGTGGTTGGCTTTGTGTGATCTTGGCGTGTGCATAATCGAAGGGAAAAGAAGGTGTGTGTTATGCTGTGTATGTATGTCGATCAGAAACAAGTTTTAAAGCTCCCGCTATACTATACCTACCAGTTCACTTTAGTGCGCGAAGCGCGGGAAGGGTCAGCGGACGCTGGAAAGTGTCGTGTGCAGGCGCTCCTATGCGCTGCTCGTATGTGTGTGTACGGGCTTCGTCAAAGGCAATTATCTTCCCTCCAGCAGCAGCAGCAGCAGCAGCAGCACAGGAGGGAAAGGTGTAGCATAATGGAAAACGTCCCCGTTCCCTTCGTGTATCGCGGTGGTGATCAGTTGTAGATCCGTGATCGTTTCGAAGGGAGTGGAGTGTTGAAGCGTGGTTGGTGGTGATGGTGGCAGCATTTCGAAGCAGCAGCACCGGCCGCATTTAATGTAATGGAAATACGCGCTGGAAAGAAACGATATCGGAATTTGATATTCTGCTACAGCACGTTCACGATCATTCAATATCCAACTCGAGCGCGGTAGTGTCGCTGAAAACAAGGGTGGGTGGGTGCGAGTGCGGTGCGACGGTGGCGGTAACATAACGCAAAGCATATAGCAACGCAACGGACAGGAATGTTGACTTCGTGATCACTCCAAACACACCCGCAGAGAGCGAGTGAGCAGGAGAGCGAGGTAAGCGAGGTGGTTGAAGATCGTTGGTTGAAGTCGGCTGCCAGAGCGAGACAGTCGCGAGCAGCGAAGGAGGTAAAGGAACCGAACCGGGCAAGGAAGGAAGGTGTGCGCGTATGAAAGACCGATGGGCGCAGGTGGTGGTGGCGGATTATCGGCGGCCAAAGAAAAGGGAACGACGAACGAGATGAAAGAAATCGAGTGAGAAAGAGAAGCAAGCAGAATCGTTGATCGTTTGTAGCGGGAAAGCCCCGTCGTTGGAGGGGGGTAGGGGGAGGAAGAGGGTCCTCTTCACGCGAGCCGCCTGTACCGCCGCCAGAGAAGGACATCTCTCGTCGGGGCTGGTGGTGACCTGCTGCGAGCTCCAGCGTCTCGACAGCGTTAAGGCAAGTGCGCTTGGAAGGAAGGGGAATAAAGGAGAAAGGAAGAAAAAGGAAGAAGTGAGATGATTCAATCCCCCCCCCCCCCCCCCCGGCAACACCAACCTCATCTCATGCCAGATACACCTGAAGCTGTTTTGCATAAGTTCTTGTTGGCGCAAAAAAAAAAGAAGGGTAAAACGAGGAAGAGGGACAAGTGTGCAAATGACCACACTGGCCGATGATGTTGGTGGTGGTGATGGTGGTTGGTTGTCGCGCTGCTTGAATATAACGGTTGGAAGATGAGATGAACGGGAAAAAAACATGGTGGAACATGGTGGAACACGGTGTGGTTTAGGTCGTTTTCTCTTCCCTTCTTACTATGCACACACACACACACGCAAGCGGGTGTAAGCAGCACACACGAGAAGAAGCGTCATCCGTTGTCTTGGCCTTCTTTGCTTGAGCATTTTTTGTGACTACCAACAGGGCCCCAAAGGGGGACAACAACATAGCATGCCACGACGGTCGTCCTCTCGGTCATCCCCGCGTGCCGTGTGACATTGAAGGGCGTTGAGCCCAAGCACACATTACAACAACAATAATAATAAGGTGTGAGCATTAACCACGAGAAATACATACGGGAACAACAGAAACAGAAACCAATTCTACGCATCGCATCCCGTTTGCACATCTTTGCGCATTCATTATCCACCGGCGGTGAGGGGGAGCAATCCGTTCCAACAAACAAAAAAAAATGTGCTGTTGCGCCAATCCGATCGTTTCAGTCTCTCCAACGAACGCTCTGCTCCTGCTCTGCTGGCTGCGCATTCCTCGACGATGAGTTGCCCTGGCTTGGCTTGGCTGCTGCTGCTGCTGCTGGCTGGCCTTCGTCCAGGAGAAGGGGGTTCTCGTCAACGGGTTGAATGTTAGTGACCAGCCCAGGGCGCGCGCTGTTGTCCGTTGCAAACGTTTGCAAACGTGTTCTGGCCCACCCCTTCAACTGTGTGGTTTTTTTTGCTTGTGTTTGGTCTCTGCGAAACGGTGTTTGCGGGTAAGCCTGCTCCTGCTTCTAACCGCCCGAACTGTGTGTGCGTGGATATGCCCGAGTGCGGGTGGTGACCGATGACTCTTGAATTCTTGGAAGAGTATCGGCGAGACGGGTGACGCAAAAAAAAACACGTACCCGGTTCTTCTTCTACCACGCAGCCGTTGAAGAAGATTTCGGAATATTCGGCTCCGGCATTCAAATGTGAAAACACCGCAAAATGGCACTTCCATACTGCCGCTGTTTGTCGAAAATAGGTGTGTGTTGATGTGGGGAACATCTGGGATGAAATTGGAAGTGTTAATAGCACGTTACATTCGTAACGTTTACATTGTACTTAGTACGACTCTTGCGAGGGACGTTATATGGTTTGTTCGAAAATATTGTCAGCGTTCGTTTTCGGGAGTCATCGTGCTATGACAAAATAGTTGCGAGACACTTCATTGATCGTCTGTTTCTTAAAAGCTGCCAATGAAAGATTGTCTTATGCTGATGTGACTGATTTTCATTTTACCCGTTAGTTTCCTTCTTGACACTTGTTTGTTTCCCGAATTATGCCAGATGTTGTCGAAAGACAACATTACTGTTCATTACTTTGACTTATACTTTGAGCTGTTGGCGATATTATTGAAACAGCAGCTTTACACTATTCAATCAATTAATCACATTAATGAATGATCTGAACTTCGATGCATTACTGTGTATCACTTTATTTTATCATCTTGTACAAGAAGATAGATGAAAATACTACATTACCGCTAATGATATATCGTTTATGCGAGGCCATTACGTTGATGGATTATGGTTTCCTAACCTTCCTCATAGTACACGGACATGTGTAAATGTCAGGGTCATTGGCGTTATCTAGAATAACCACACACGCGCTCGTACTGAAATAGCCGTTAAATAACGAATTTTTGGATCGCTTCCCAAAACTGTTTGGACCATTTCCTGTGCTCCTCCGGTGCTCGTTTTTTCTCTCTCTCTCTCGGAGGGGACGCCCTGCTTTTGCTCAGAAAATTGTGAAACGAGAGCGAGAATCCAAGCAGTTTAAGGACAACACACTATTCCCGAGGGTGTGGAAACGAGAACGCACTGGTTGGTTCGGAAGCACGGCTGCGCCAACGACATTTCTATTGACGGGCAAGCAACGGAAAAGGACACCCTCGCACGCGCTGTGTCCTCGCAGTGCGAAGAGAGCGCACGTGCACATTCGCCTCTCTCTCGCACACAGGAGGGGGGGGGGGGTTGGGGTGTACGATGGCCTGCTACGATTTACTCGAAATGCTCACACGCTAGAGTAGCTTTCCACCGCCGTGATCCGGACGTGGTGTAGTCGTCGTCGGGAATGTAGCTGGCACTAAGGCCTTTCGGAATCGTCTTACACTTGCTAATTTGGTCCACAAACCACAGCGTGGACACTTCATTGACAGGGAATACGCGACGAAGGGGTTTTGTGACGGTGAAAATCGGCGTGTAATTGTCTCTGGCGTCTGTGGCGATGGCGTTCCCAGTTTTTCTCAGCGCGCCCACCCGCCCCCAATCGCCGTGCCAATAATGGTGTTTCGGATTGAGTTGAACGGTGCCATCGAGTGGCCAGCAGCAGCAGCAGTGTAATACGCGGTTCGCAATGGACATTTTCTCCGCCTTTTCCATCGCTCGCCGCTGCCATAGAAGTGTGTGACAAATGTCGAAGGGAAAATGGAACCATAAATCACAAACCACCACCCTCGCGCACCGTTACCCTCCCATCCGTTTACTACCAAGTGCACCTGCTCTCTCTCTCGCTGACACTACCACCAACAGCAGCAACAGCAGCAGCAGCACTAGCAGCGTCATTACCCTTAGCCCGGGTTCGGATCCGCGAAATTAATGTTGTTTATCTCGCGCTGCTGTGGCGGTGTTTTTCACCCTACGAGCGACCCCTCCCCCCTTCCCCTTTGGCGGTGAGCACGGGAAAGGCTGGGAAAAATCTTCGTAATTAGTATCGATTACAGTGCTCTGCAGTGAAAGTTCCGTTTCGGTTCCAAATGGGACGGGTTGCAGCAACAAAAAAAAAACGGAGAGAACGTCCAACACCAAACGCGGCACGGCCGCACTCGAGAGACAGAGAAAGCGAAGGGGAGCGACCTCTCGGCATCAGTATCTAGAAGTGATGGTGTTGCAGATTTGTGATTCGTGATATGTGCGGACTTTTGTATCCGATAGAATCTGCGCCGTACTAGCCTATCGTATTGCTCTCCACACATCCGCGTGTGTGTGTTCATTCCGGGTCACGTTTTTAAAGTACACGTTAGACGCCACGGCGTCGTCTGTCGGTGGGGTTTTTGGGTGGCCGTGTGGCCGGGGGTTATATTGAAAAATGGGTCACCGAATTAGTCGCCTGCTGGTGGTCGCGTAGTGGTCTGGTGGTGGTGCTATGTAGATGAGCGACAGCGTACGCGATGCAGCATCAGCATCATCATCACGCGCGTCGTTACCATGTGTGTCGTTGGTTGCTACGATTCATCGGACATCTTTGCTTATGCTAAACGGAAACTTCTAGCGCAATATTAAATTGACCTGGTGCGGAGAAATCCGGGAGCGGGATCGCAGGAATCATCATTGAGGAAGTCAAATCACGCATCGTGTCCAGCAGCGTGGCACCTAGTTTACCGTGGAGATATAGTATTTAGCGTATAGAGTGGCCGAGCGTAAAGGCCTCTCCGCTTTGCCTTCTAAGTCACGTAGTATATCCAATCGTACGTGTCGCCGTGTACGCTGGACAGTGTCAGTGCCTGTGTGTGTGTGTGCGTATGTGTGTGGATTTGAAGGAAAAGCTAAAGAAGGCGTCCAAGTTGGACGGAGAAATGCGAAGCGAAATATCGTAAATCGAAGGAATGGCAACGAAGGCGACGATGGCGCTACACGCACCGCAAAAGTAGTGGACAACCGCGCGCGAGTTTGAGAAAGTCAGTTTTTGCTCGAAAAAATACGAAAATAGGTTTGGCGAGATTTGCGTGTTGTGCCGGGGTGCTGGGAATGAATCCATTGCTTTTTTGCTCGTTGCCCCATTCTCGCCCCCTTCATTCATTAATTCTGTGGCATTAACGCAAAAAACGGGAAAGACGAAAATAGGAAAATGTTTAGCTGTCTCTGGCAATTGTGGGACTGGTAAGGATGATGGATTGCTGCCGAAAATGGTGGTTTCTGGATGTGTTTTCTGTTTGGTTTGTTTGAAATTGGTCGAAAACGGAATGGTCCGGGAAGGCCCACCACTATAAGTTGTAATGATTTGTCAACGCCGCATTCTGTTTCGTTGTTGTTGTTGTATGTCGCCTTTTGTTCGTGGGCTCATTAACGCAGGTTGTCCTTAGAGTCCCCTTTTAAATTGAGTATACTAATACTGGGTTTTTACGTCTTTCAACAGGATTGATCCACCCACCTTCACGACGATGGAGAGCAAAAAGCTGCAGCAACTGCAGCAGGCCAACTCACACCTGGCCCCGATGCCGCAGATGAAAGGGCCCGGTTTCCAGCAAGCTCCACCCGGCGGCTATGATTACGGAACATCGGGAGCGACGGGGCTAGGGCACGGTAGATCACCAATGTATGTAGCGACCGGTGGTGGACCGGGAACCGCTGCCGCCGGTCAATATCAAGCGTACGGTGCTAATTATGGACAGCATCCTTCGCTACGGTCACCGTACTCTACTGGTAGTCCCAAATCATCGCTCAGTACCAACAGTGGCGCTCTCTACGGAGCAACGGATGGTGGCGAGTTGTCTTCAAACAGTGGCGGCGATCGGCATCTACTTCATCCACATCACCAACAGCAACATTATCGTAGTAACACGCTCGGTGCAAGTAGCTATGGATTCGAACAACAGCAGCAGCAGCAGCATTTGCAGCGAGTTAGCTCGCCATCTAGTAGCGGTGAACGGGAGCGCCTCTATCAAACGGCACCTCTCGTGCGCAACGCTGCAGTCGGTGGTGCCGTCGGTACGCCACATTCGGTGGCCAGCAATAGTAGCAATGCGCACGCACCGATGTCCAAACTGGAGCTACAGTTTCAGCAGTTGCAGCGCGAAAAGATCCAGCAGCAAATCAAAACCGCCACCGAGGCGATCGCGCACCAACAGCAAACGTTCGCCTTGCGCCAGCAGCTGAACCCACCGGTACCGAACTACCATTTGAAACAGAATCTGCTGCAAAACCTTTCTCAGCACCATCAACAGCAGATTCAACAGCAGCAGCAGCAGCAGCAGCAGCAGCAGCAGCAGCAGCACCAGCAACAACAACAACAACAACAGCAGCAGCAGCAACTGCAGCAGCTACAACAGAAGCAGCAGCAGCAGCAGCAGCAGCACCAACAGCTACAGAAACAAAATCCTCCTCAGCAGCATCTTCATCCTCAGCAGGCGGCGAAACAGCAAACAGAGAGGCACCAGCAGCAGCAAATGCAGCAGCAACAGCAGATGCAGCACAGTATGAAGCAGCAACACCAGCAACGTTACCCTGGCAATGGCAATCACAATCGAAATGTACCGCCATCTAGTTTAAACCTTCTAAATCACTGCCAACCAGCCGCAAACGAGAATGATAAAATGGTTCGTGGCAATCATCATCCATCGGGCTCATCTTCGGTGGCGACAGGTGCGTACCCTGTCGGAGATGAGGATGCGTTGTACCAGAAGAGTGGCGGGTTTTCCAGTGTTGCTTCGCCGCTCGCGGCCGGCGCTAATGGTGAAATTATTATCCAGCAAAACATTCCCGGTCAGGTGGTGAATCAGGCCTGCCAGACACAAATTAGCTCGCTGGTAACTGGCGGTTCCGGAAAACAGCAGCAGCAGCAGCAGCAGCAATCGATCAAGCCTTCGCCATCCGATACACTCTCTTCGCCGTCACACGATTCGATTGAACGTAAGCGAAGCACCGGTGGTAGTGGACAGCAGCATACACTGAAATCACCCGTCACCAAGCGTCCGGCCAATGCGGTCGTTGCACTTTCGGGATGGTTGTACAAGCAGGGCTCGGAAGGGCTCAAGGTATGGCGTCGTCGATGGTTCGTGCTGTCGGAGTACGTGCTGTACTACTACAAGGGCCCGGAAGAGGAGAAGCTGCTCGGTACGGTGCTCCTACCTTCGTATCGAGTATCGGCCTGCTTCCCGGAGGATAAGATCTATCGAAAGTTCGCCTTCAAGTGCGAACATGCCAACATGCGTACGTTTGTATTTGCGGCCGAAAATGGTGAATCGATGAGCCAGTGGGTCCGTGCCCTCACACTGGCCACAATGATGATGCAGGGTAGCGGAGCTGGTGAGATGGATTCCGCAAACCTTCAACAGCAACATCAAGTGTCGAGCGATACGTCGAGTGGAACGACGAGTGGTGGCCAATCACATGGTTCTAGCGACACAGCAAAGATGGCTCAGCATGCTGGCAAGCAGCCGGTGTCTAATGGAAGCAACGGTGCCGGTGGGACGGCCACTAACCAAGAGAGTAATTCCCTCCCGCAACCGTTGTACGCCAATGCGCCACCTAAACCCAGACGCGTCAATGATGCCGGATATTCTTCGCCCAGTCCTGACCATGTGATTCTGAATGATCGATATGATCACATGATACAGCAGCAGCAGCAGCAACAATTGGTGGGAGCTGGTCAGTTCCCTTCCGGTTCAGCTCCGGGAGCCCCAATGAACAATCGCATGGGAGGAGCTGGGTCAATGAACGCTATTCTGTCAGCGAATGCCATCTACGGAGATCCTAAACGCATAGAGCGGGATTTGTACATCCAGAAGCTCATCGAACAGCAACAACAGTCCCAGTTAAATGCACAAAAGCAGCAGCAGCAGCAACAGCAGCAGCAGCAGCAGCAGCAACAGCAACAGCAACAGCAGCACCAGCAGCAGCAGCAAGTTGGTGCAATGCAAGCATCGCCACTGCATGGCCAAATGATGCGCGGTAATGCGGGACTTTCTACCAACCCATTCCTGTATCCAGCTAGTAATGATCGGCGCACTCCGGATACATACGGTCCGCCTAATTCTGCCGTCGATCCGAAACATATGTCCGATTACGAGGACATTTACAACCTGACAATGCTCTCGAAATCACTTCCCACCAATGCACACGGTCCGGTTGATAGTTCAACAAGTGGCAGTTATAAGCGGCCAGCCAGTCCACAACGTTATACCGGCAGCGGTGGCATTACATCGGGATCATATGGAACGCCTAACACTTCTTATAGTGGCAATCCCTTCGAGGTAGGTGGAATCGCTGAAGCATACAGCGATTTCTTTACGAACATTTTAAAAATGAAACCACTTAATGATCGTTTCAACGTTGTTTCAGACCCCTGCAATGACACCACAGCATCAGGTGCAGATGCGATCACCCAGGTCGATTCCACCGTCCATACCTCGACCCCATTCGGCCGACTTTTTAGACTACGAGGCAAGGCATCCATTGAATCAGGGTCCCGGAGCTAGTGGCAATGACGAGCATCAATCGACGCCCCATCGAACACCACGACCCAAGTCCAGTCTCGACATTAATCGCACACCTGATCACTACTACTATTCTGAGGCGAGCTATGCCGAAAAGATGCGCCTTCAGAGTGCATCGTATCTGCAGCGAACGGCCAACAACAGCGTCGGAAGCGTTGGAGTTTCACGCAAGCAACGATCCGATGATACGCAGGGTAAGTCTCCTCTTACCGATAGCAACGTGTGATCACTTTGTCTTGTCTTGTGTTGTGTGGGTAATGATCTGAAATAATGCAATTTTACCTTTCGACAGGATCGTTTGTCGGTGGAACAATTCCACGCGATGGTCTGTTGTATCGCAGCGGCAGCGGGAAGCTGTTTCCCAACACGCCACAGCACGGCCAACCACAGCAACAACATAACCACATCCAGTACATGGCCTCTGAGGGTGACTTCATGCATCCCGAGGGTGGAGGATCGCTAAGCATGCCCCGACCATCCGCCACTGGCGATCGTATCGCATCGGGTGCACGACCCTCAGTACAGAGCCTGAAGAAACCAGGGTCCGCGGCCGCCGTACAGCAGCAACAACAGGAACAGTTCGCTCGGTCTGCGAGCGCTCGCTTACCGCGCAAAGACGAGGATCCTGGTGTACGCGATGGAGAACGGAAACGCGAAGAGTCGATGAAGCGATTGCTCGAATGGAAGCAACGGATGCTGCAATCACCGTTGACGAAGAAGATCACAAGTGGACAGCAGTCGGTAACAATGGCATCCGTTGAATCGCTGCATCGTGAATCGAACTCTTCGCTGCTCGCGGATCGTTATGGTGGCGGTGCAGGTGGGGGCACTGCAGCAGAGTACTATGGTCAGGCCCAGCAAGCACTGGCAGCATCGTACGAACGTCAATCGATTGGCGATCTTACACGCATTGGCAGTAGTGCAGCAGGCAGTGCGAGCCATCACAGTAGTGCGATAAATGTGACTCAAGGTGCGTACGGTAGTCAGCTGAAGCTGAACGGTGGTGACTACAATAGCTACTCGTCGGATGATGAAGGTAGGTGTCGCATGAAGCATGCAATCTCTATAAAGCAAATCAAAAACCACCTATGCACCATACACGTACTCTGTTCCTAGCCTTTCCCGTTACTCGCGTGCTCTATATAACAACTTGCAAGCGCCTTCTTTTGTATCCCCCTGCCCATCGTTGCATACTTTCCCTTTCTTTTCTACTCTTATTGGTATGCGTTTGTTATGCCAAATATGGTCCTTTCATTTGTGTTTCCTTTTTTTCTAGTATAGCCATTCCTTTTGTTCTTGCCATTCGAGATCATGCATAGTGGTATTGCTTGCGTACTGGAACCCTTCTTTTGGCCCTTTACCCTAGCATGTGTAACTTCCCTTCGGAGTGCTTCTATTGGCGCTGAGAGTTACGTACGTCGAAATTGATCCATTTGGTTTTGGTCCAGGTAAACTAAACATTTACCAGGTGTATTTACGACCCTTTGCCGGATTTTTTGTCAAACGAAAACGTAATGTTAAATATAACTTTCAAACAATTGATGAATGATAATATTTGGAATTTAATTTAATTTTATATTTAATAATAAATATTTAAAAAAAAAGCTCAAACACAATACAATACCAGGGTATGACACTGAGCGCGGATATGAATTGGAATTTGAATTATCTTTGTCATTTTAAATTGTTGCCATTGATTTCTGTTCAATTGACTGAATTGAATTGGAATGCGTTTCATAGAAACAACATTCATTGCGACAACTTTGCATACGTCAACCTACAGCTGCATGTGCTTATATAATCGATGCATAAATGTTATTTTTCGACGGAGCCATAAATGGGGCATATAGCGACATAAAACGAGTGTAGCACCTGTGCCTAATCATGCTGCAATTTGGTATTTTGTCAAATAACGCAACGTTAATATGTACCTGTTTGCTGACCCACAGATGACTTATTAATTAAAAACATATTTCCTTTTTTAGTATGAAAAAATCGCAGTGTGATGCTATTTTGCATACCCATTTTTAGGCCCATCTTTCATGAACTTATCTCGCTTATGTTTAAAGTTAAATGTACGGGAAACAAAAAAAATATCTCGAGTTAATAAACGACTGGGTTCTTTTAGCTGGTGTCATCTTCTCCTAGCAAAACTGGCAAAGTGTTATATATACACCTGGTAGTTGTGCAAGTTTGTTGCTTCTTTCTGTTTTTTTTCTCTTTTCTTTCATATTAACCCTGCCTATTAAACTGCTCCTTTCACCTGTTTTCTCTTAGTATGTTCTGGATTTGCTTAGAAAACTGTACTTCCTCTCCTGCCAGTGATTTTTTGTTGATTTGTTTCACTTTGTTATTACGATATCGCTGCGTCCTGTGGTTGGATCGAGATTGGTGGAGGCCCTGGACGCTGTGAATTGATTTTTTTTAAATCGTAAACATTCCCTTTCTTTGCCGAAGGATTAGAGGACATTGCGTGCGTGTGCTCAGTATTGCACGGAAGTCAGTGTAGATGGTTAGTTGTGTCTCGTGTCTCGTGTCTGTCTATAACCCGAGTTTGTGTATACCTTAGTGGGAGACGACCTTTCTGCCAGTGTAAAAATGAAATCAAAGCTGTATTATAGATTCATATATATCACGCAATTTGCAGGCAAGCGGGCTGTGGTTTGCGAAAGCGTATGATATCAACAGGTGAGAGTTGACGAATTGTACAAAGTATCTCTCCCGGTTGTTGAACCCGCGATACACAAGAGATAGTGATATTGGCCCTAGGCGATCTAATTTCGCTCTACTTATTTGCTTAACTAGTAACATAAAGCAACTGCAACTGTGTTGGTGCTCCTTGCTAGAACGAGTGTTGGTTGCCCCGCTGTTGGGAGAATTTCAGTCTGAAAAGCAAATCCTGCATATTCCGGAGAAGCAATGGTGAAAAGATGAAAAACGAATTACTCTTTCTGTCTCTACCTCCCCCTCGCCATTCGGGGCTCCTCTTGACCATCTATAGTCTAATTTAGTGTAACTACTACATCTAATACCTCTACTTCACAGTTAATACTAGTTTCTTCCATTGAGCCTCCTGATCAGGTACAAGAGTTGTACCTTGGCGATTGGTATATAACCCTTGTTTTACTTTTACTGCTGCCATGTCTAGCGGGCAAGGAGTTCTTTCTAGTGTATAAAACTATTAAAATCTCCTCCTTAACTCCCCGATGGGACTACTCGCGGTACTACGGTTACGTTTTGAGAGACTTTCCCTGTTTGTATCGTGCAACCTTCCTCCCTTCTTTGTCTATATCTATCCCTCTAGTTAACTCTAGCAGTAGCTCTAGCAGTCATACTAGTGGCGGTTCGTTCGTCTGTCCGTCCATTTCGAATGAACGTTTAACCAACGAGTACAGTACTAAACCGACGGTCTGCGAATGTCGGCCACATTCCACTCCATTCCCGGTTGATTGGAGTCGGAACATGTGGCTGCTGCAGCAGTAGAGCAGTTAAAGCAAAGAAACACATACTATGACAAATGCCCATCTCTCATACCATTCGCCTTGTTTGCGTGTGTTTTTTGTGTGTTTGTTTTTTGTTGTATTATATTAGATGGAAGCAATTTTGCGCCGGCAGGAAGGTCATCCCCACTCGTTAGTACCCCGGCGACTGCGCCCACCCACCAGCAGGCGGGTGGTAGTAGTAGCAAGGGGGTAGTGGTAGCAGACGCACGACACATTCTAACACAACAACACAACCTTCGCCCCGGCTTCCTCCGAAAGGCCGCTGCCGCTACCGGAGGCCCACAAGAGGGCAGCACTGATAGGATGCACGCATTAACGCAAACCTTCTACTCCGACACCGGTGGCGGTGATGGTGATGATAATAATGATAAAGTGGATGGTGGCGATCGTACGGATGGGAGTTTGGTTAAGTTGAAGCTCGACGAGACAGGATCTCAGGGCAGCAGTACTAGACCGGGCCAAAAAGAGCTAACCGTCGATCTGTCGACGGCACAGACCCCAGGGGAGGAGATGGACGAGGAAGAGGAGGTTTATGAGGATAGCTTAGTGAATCATGCGAGTCCTAGCGTAAGCCCTAACCTAAGCATGGATGCGAACGTTTATGAGAATAGTTTCGTTAAGCCACCTTCAAGGATGGCGGAACAGCAGGAGGGAATTCAGGGAAAAGCTAGTGCGACTCGTGCGTTCGGGGACAGCAATTCGAGCGGGGATCAACCAAGAACCGTTCCTAGTGGGGAGCTTGGCAAGGATAACAGAACAAGCTTTAACGATGGTAATGGTAACGATGGATTGAAGGATGGGGCACAGCAAATGGTGTACGTACCGGTTTACAAGCAAACAGCGTCATTAAGCATAAAGGCTCTGCATAGTGATGTTGCCACTCTCGCTGGCAGCAGTGTACAGGAGGCGACTCCGCTCGATGCAAGCGAAAAGACATCACCGGTGGTTGAAGTCGTTGAACAAAAAGCACCGGCAGCCGAAGAAGACGATGAAACGGAAGATGTGTTCGAATACACGGACGATGATCTTGACGAAGCCTTGCAGCAAGCGGAACCGGACCAGGTGGAATCGCGAGATGCGGAATCGGCGGAACCACCCGATACGGGTACAGTGAAGCGTGCGAACGTTGTTCAAAAGACGAGCTACGTGAGTGGAGCTGGTGGTGGTGGGGACGAGATCGATGATGATTTATCGTTGCAGATCCTCGAAGGACATTATATGCCTATGACACCACGGAAAAGCCTTATCAGTGGGGCAACTAGTTTGACCACGCTGTCACCACCTCCGAATCGCAATAACAGTGGCCACGTGGAACAGACGGGTGCCCCCGTGGGTAAGCTGCGACCGAGCGAAAGCCTAACGGCGATGGACATATTGAACTCGATACAGAAGAGCACCAGCAACGAGATGCAGATATGCAACAGTGCAGGGGCGCACGATGAGAACACGTACATCGAGATGACGAGGGGTACGCTCGGTAAGAGTGTGTTCGCGGACGAGCTACGTACGAGTACCACGTACGAGGTGATCATGGTACCTCCAACGGGCGGTATAAAAACCAAATGGAGCAACAATCAGGATACGAATCGTTCACGTGACTCACCGAATCGAACGCCGGATGCGGCGACGGAACCACTGTACATGGAGCTTTCACAGTTACAGAGCAGAAGCGTCATCAGCAGTACTAGCATCGAAGCAGCCAGCAAAATGAGCAATCTACATCCCGCATCGTCGCCCCCGGTGAACGCGCGGAGTGAAAAGTTGAAGAAAACGCAAAACACTGACGGTAGTGGTGGTGGTGGTGGTGCTGCCGCTGGCCCCAAGCTGATGGTTCCCTCTGGTGGTGGCAAGAAAAAGAAAAAGGATAAGAACAACTGGCCCGATATACTGATGCAGTCGAGCAAGAGTGACGAAAGTGCAAGCGATTCCGATGCGTACGATAAAATTGTAGAAGAAAAACGCAAGAAGAAACCGAACGCCCTCACAAGTGCTGGTAGCACCGCCAGCAATGTGCCATCAAAGGAGAAGAAAGGTAAAGCGTCTGCGGCGACCATCATCGCCGTGGAGCAGCACAACCGGATCGGTGCGTCGCGGTCACGCTTTAGCCTTTCGGATACGTTCCGTCCTGCATCGTATTATCTTGGTGCGAGCGGAGGAAGTGGTTCGACGCATGGTGTCACTACTGGTGGCACCGTATTCGACACACTACTGGACAGTTCGGACAGTGAAATCATGTCACCACCACCGATACCGATCAGCTCGGTACCTTCGGACGATCCGGACGGTGATGGTGAGTATCGTGGAGTGCGGCGTCGCGAGAAGTTCCGCTCGAACGAGGCGATCAGTGATCTGATCAAAAGCCATGCCCCCGAGAAGCGACAGTCGGTTCAGAGTCTGGTAATAGGGAATAGCAGCCACAGTGTAGCTCATTTCGGCGGGAACTTAGCCTACGCTCGACGTGAAAGTGGTAGCATCTCTTCAAATCGATCGAGCTTGCGAAGTGGCTCGCAAGGACTGCTCGCACCGTTTGTTGGAAAGCAACAGCAGCAACAACAACAGGCACCAGTAAGCACTAGTAATTCACCGATCGTACTCGATCGGTACGATGGTGTTTCGAATGCTTCTTCGGAGTATGAGCTGCTCCGAGAGGGTGCCACCCTAAGGGGAACGGAGCAGGGATCCAATATTGCTGCTGCGGCGGGAGGAGTCGGTGGGCTGGACAGCCTATCTATACGCAGCTCCATGACACTCTCGGAAACGAGTGGCTCGATCGAGTGGCGCAGTCGTTCATGTATGGACGTGTCGATGCGAAACAAACGGCGTCCAATATCGGGCAGTTCGG